>NW_027263547.1:914740-1207769 GCF_044049455.1 Aspergillus lucknowensis | reverse complement strand
ACTAAGTCAGCATGGTGGCTTAATAAGGAATAGTACTATAGATTATTATATATTACTAACCCTACTTAGCTCACCTCCCCTAAAAAAATTTGACCTAGAGGGGATTTGAACCCATGACCTCCATGTATCTAGGTAGGCATAATACCTAATAGAACTTGAAATAGGCCCTCTCCCCTAATCTAGAGCAAAAAGGTAACCTTAAATAGATTTAATATATATAGTATATAGTGTTTTATTTATAAGAACTAGCTTTACCTAATATAGGGGAAGCAGTTCTTAAATCTATTCTTTCTATCTTTATAAGTCTTGTGCCTGGTAGGGGAGTTAACCAACTAAGCTACCAGGCACGTGATGTATCATGTGAAGCTTGTTTAGCCCTATAAGCTTAGCACGCTAATCCCAGAATAGGTTGGGTATATTAGATAAAGTGGAGATACTTATATAGATAGATATAACTAACCTATAAGTGGCTGCATTATATACATATTTATTAAAAAAAGGTTTGCTAAAAATAGTGGTTAATTAAATAATATAACTTCAATAATTAATATATAAGAGATAATACTTGTTGATAGGTATAAATACCAAATAATAGTAACCTAATAGGTTAACTTCCAAGCTACTAATATTAGTTGCCAAGTATATTTATAGGTATTTTAACTATAGTAGAAATTCTATGGCTAGCAATAAAGAGTCTGCCTAATCCTAGAAAATATAGACATACTAATAGGACTAATTAGGGTTTTAGTATATACTTATAGATTTTAACCATGATAAAAATACCAGGTGCCACTCGCGAACCTGCTAGACAGCTACAAAAACCACCAGCTAATCCTAACAGCAATATCCTAGTAGCTAGACACAGTTAGCACCGTTCCAAGCCTCGTGCAGGTTTCCTGCTTGATCACCTCCTATAGCCACTCCAGGTGTCACTCGTGGCTACTCCTAATATCCAGGCCCTAGATATACAGGCTTGTATATATAGCTAGCAAGATCCCGGGTTTTTTAACTATAGTAAAGTTGCTTGGGGCATCAATATTAGCAGGTCTTTTCCCCATAGTTAAAATCTCCAGGTTATAGTAATTGTGGTTGTAATATAGTTAGTTAACTAACTTGCGCCTGGTTAAATAACTAAACCCACAAGATTCCCTATATATAATAAGAACTTGCTATGGTTAAAATTCCAGGGAAACTTTGTATACCCCCCCCCCTGTTTTACTAAGCTTGGATCATGTCTCTACCCAATATACTATATATTTATCTTGTTGCCTATAATATAGCAGTCTGCACTAACTGTAAAATAGCTATTCCTGGTTTAAAATTAATATGTTATTTCCAAGACTACTATAGGATTAAAGACCGTGCAAGTTAAGAGATCCATCTAGTATAGATTCCGCGTGGTAATAATGTCCTGGACTATTATACTAATTTTCGTGTACTACCTGATCAATCTCTAGTTATTCCTGAACTAACTGTGTTTGATATCCAAGTCTATGGCCACTATCCCTACCACACCCGAGCAGAAGGGGCAATCTACAGGTACTAGGTAGAGCACCACCATGCAAATAGCTATTTATTTATATTTGCTTCCTGTAAAGCTTAGACCTGGCTAATCTGGCCTGATCTAGTATGGTACTGGATAGTCCAGGATAGTCCAGCCACTATCCTGCCTTTACATGATCCTCCTAATTTGCTACACTCCTTATTGGCAATATAATTTGGGACCCCTGAATACTTAGATAGCTTTTCTAGCCCTTGTACTAATACCTTACCAAGTAGCCTGTGCCACTCGTGCTTGTACTAGCTTGATATAGCCAGTAATATAATAATTAACACACCAAGTTAATCTAACCAACCTCTTAAGCAATAGGAGCGCTTGGTACTCTATAAGGATGCCTATACTAACTAGAATAAAATATATCCTAGATACTAACCCTAGCCACAAAATTATGTTTCTTCCTATCTAGCCCCTCTAACTAAACCTAATGATACAGTCTTTTGCTTCCACCCCTACTACTACCACGCGGATAATACTTTACTATGGTTAAACAAGACTAGATAGGGGATATATCTTAATAGCTACTGCCTATACACTCTTAGTTAAGCCTAAAAAGCCCCTAGAAGTCCACAGTTAAACTATAAGATACAGGCCTTCTAGCATGGTCCTAGCAAAGGTAGTCTAGAACTAGAACAGGTCTATACTTAGAATAATCAGGTCCTAGAGTTAATTCTATTGGTATTTAATAGGCTAGTAAAGCAGGTGATTCATACTCTTACCACGAGCCCAGATCTTATTGCTTGGATCTTCCATAGCCCTCGGGCAGATAATATCCAAATCACACGCCTCTGGGAATTGCCAGGCTAGACTATTACTACCTATAAATATACATGAAAGCAGCTCCTCTGCTAGGTCTTTCAAAGCACCCTATTACCACGCGACTATTAATGGTCCCTCCTTGGTGTTCCACTAGACTATAATTAAAGACGTGTGCTTGAATATATCTAGGCTGTTCTAACCTATTTTATACAACAATCTGATTATAGCACCTTTGATAAAGATTACTTACCTAGCCTCTACCAACTATTCAAGTATATTAGCCCTAGCCTGTATAGGCACTGGTCTACCAAGGGTCCATGGGACTAGTATAATAAAGAAGCAGAATTACCTTGGTAATAGACTCTAAATAAAAAAGACAGCCATATAGCCAACTCTTAATATTAATTATCTTGTCTAGTATCTGCTATCTATAACTACAAGGGCCTTATTATAGTTAAGATACCATGATTCCCAAGTTCTTTCTCTAGTGCTACTGCTACCCCTACTAATCATCCTATACCCCCTCTATGCCATGGTGGCAATAGCAGCAACTTAGATAATAGATTATATATACTAGATGTATCTACAGACTCTAAGACTAGTAACCATGAGACAAGCAACATGGATAGGGACCTTAATAATAATCTAGTCTTTCTTAAAAAGCCATTACCAAGCCCAAATAGAGGGGTAAGGGGTCCTTAGGATTCTAGTATACCTCTTCTTCTACTAGCAGGACAATAATAGCTAGAAAAGGTAGTTTTTGCCTTTTGCATTAGCTACCTAGTAAGTCTAGCAATAAGTATGACCAGAAAAAAATTCTAGCTTACCCTTGTTGCCTTTATAGTAATACAAGGGATTAACACAGGTAACCTGACTTTATATAACCCCTATATATATATCTCTTAGATTACCAAATAGCTTTAGATTAGATACCTTCTTTTACTTAAATTTGCCCTTCTAGCTAAACCTCACCCATACCTGCAGTATATCTAGTATTAGGCCTGCTATAGAGATAAGGGTTGCCAGGCCAAAAGGATCTATTATTAGTTTAGGGTAAAGAACATATTATATGCTATGCATGAGTGGCTCTCTATCAAGGGCTAGGGGATATAGTTTGTTGGCCAGGTAGGCTATGACTCTAACATCTAATAATCACCTAATCTCCAGACCCTATATTACGCCAAGCAGCTAGATAGAATCTAGTTAAACAACCTACGCTTGTGGATTACAGGGCTAATCTAGAAAACAAGTAACTTTCTAGCCCAGGAATTGCTTCTAGGCTTTATCTCTCTAATCTTAGTTAATGCTCTAGTTAATAAACTAACTAAGCATGCCGCGGGCTACAGCTTTCTCTCAAATCCATGGAACCAACTCTTTAGAACCATGAAGCCACTCCTCTACCTATATAAAAGCCCGCTAGAGGGTGTCAGGCCCCTTATTATTAATAATACATGAAGTACTGCCAGAGTCCAAGCATATAAGAACCAGGCTTTTACCTTCCTTGGCTAGTTGGTAGTATTGGTCCATGTCACTAGGGGATAGCTAGCGCGATAGCTAGAGCTAATAATATTAAAATAGTGCAATACAACTACCTCTTAATAGAATATATATCTCTACAAAGGGTGGCTCATGCTAGTCACCAAGTACTATAAATAGCAGACTATAATAGAGACTAACTATATAGTGGCGTGGTTTCTCCCCCAGATAGTAGGATAGATGGTGGTACTCTACCTAGCCCATGTCTGGCTACTGCTAAAAGCACTTGCTTGGAACACACAGTTAGCACGAGGCCTAATAGACTTTCAACAGTACAAGCACTACCTTTTCCATATCCCTAGAAGCCGCCCAAGGCTGGTTAATGGCTAGGATGCCCTAACTTGTGAGTTATACTATACATCTAAGCCATTTCTAGGGTGCTTCTAGCTAGGGGTATAGAACTACTAGCATATTATAATTGCAATCTAGAAAAAGTTCCTTATCCTAGAGGTGCTGCTAATAGATATATAGATAGTAGCAGAATTGCTGAACAGTATCTTTGCCTCCTAGGCAGGTTACTATCCCCTTATGTATTACTAGATCTACATAGTAGAAGATATAGGGACCCTAAACCTTTACCTGTATTAGATTAAGCTCTTCAAATTAGCCTTGCTAATATGGCATTGCTTTATATTATATAATCCAAACCCATAGACTAAAGATGGTTTCTTATAGTCAAGTCCCTAGATAGCTAACAACCTAGAGAGGGTTGTGCTACCTAGCAAGACCTAGAGCTAGATAGATATATAGCTAGAATACCTGCTAGATACACCCTGTTACTATAAATAGTAGATACTTAAGCCCTGGCTTTTCCTCTACTACTACTTGTAGTAGAAGATAATAGTCTATTAGTTATACTAGTAGTATATTTATAAGGATATCTATAAACATGTAAAATACTATAATAGTAAAATAATGCTCTATAATAACAATTTTCAGTTCCTCTAGACCTTTAAGTTAAATTAAACCCAGGTCATCTATTGCAAGCTTCAGGCTAGCTACCTAATGTATTTAATCCTAGACTTATCTAAATACATGGGATTAGAGTGTATGGTTCTAGACTATAGGAAAGTCCTAATCTCCAAAAGGAGAATAATAACCTATCTTCAAGAATAGTATCTATTTCTAATAGTAGAAGCATAGCAAAGCATGTATAGCAAGCAGGTATAAATCTAACTGCTATAACTACCCACCTCCTATTTCATCAAGATCTACTAGTATTAGAGTTATTCAACCCTCTTAATAGGAGTTACTATAAAGGGGGTAATATTAACCACTAGCTATTTTAACCATGGTAAGATTGACTAGGTTAACCTTTAACCTTACTATAGTTAAAATAGCATAGGTAAAGTTCCCTAGAAGTACCAGGTGTATACTCTACTACCTAATTAGAGAGGGAGGGTAAAAGGGATTTAGGGGAGGCCACAAAGTGGGGGGGTTCGAGTAGAGACATGTTCATCTCGTGTATGGGAGGGGATAGCTATAGTAGTTGGAATATAATATAATAGTAGTTATTGTGGAAGTAGCAGGTCTAGAACTTAATTATAGCTTTAGATTAAGATGCTTAAGCACGCCCTTATAAATAACTTGTAGTAGGATATACTGATATCTAAGAATTAATAAAGGGGAGTTAAGATCCTCCCTCTACCTCTATAGATGGTTTAGTATAATCTAGCTTTAAATATTTATATAGTACTAGTAAGGGTAATAATAGTATAATTAGTAGTATAGTTATATATAAGACACGGGTATTTTAACCATAGGAAAGTAGATATTAAGCATGATATTATCTATTACAGGCAATAAGAAAGAATCTGCTTATAGATGGTTACTTGTAATTTACTTATGTTTATCTAAATAGGAAAATACTAGGAGAATCAGGTAACTACTAGTCTCCTTCTTTCTTAGTCCTTCTTTCTTCTCCCTTTTTTTTCTCTTCTTCTCCTCTATAACTCTCCTTATAATCCTTCTTAGACTCCCTTTAGCCCCTTTTTCCTTCTTTTTTGTCCCCTATCTCTCCTGATATTAACTTGTTAAAGTCTGTTGGACATGCTTTGCAGTAACTAATTAGAAAATACTATTCTATTTTCTTTATAAAGGTAGGCCTTCTTGCAAATATCTAACTTAAAGAATCAGGCAACTTCCCTGTAGTTGAAAAAATCTGCTTTTTTTTATTATAATATGTTCTAGGCTATAGAAAGGTCATCCTGTATACTAAGTAAGTAAACAAGTAGGTAAATATAGCAAGTAAATAAGGATATAAATAAATAAGTACTTCTTAATCTGCATATAAATATCTAGTAGGATATCTATCCAAGCAACCCTAACTATTATAATGCTTACCTTTAGCAAGACAAGCCTTTCTTGCTTAGTTTAGATAGTATCTACTAATCTCTTGTTATACTGCAGAGATTAACCCAAACCATGAAAGTAATAATAATCCTAACCCAATTCCTAAAGTATAACTTGATATCCAACCCCTTTACCCTCTTATATAATAACAAAACATACCTGAATTCCCGAATTGCAAGTTAATATCTGACTATTCTACCCTCCTCCCATGATATTTCCATTACCCCAAATACCAAACTAACAAATTCTAGTCTCCAGGTAAGGGCCTGGATCCTTCAACTAACCTAACCATAGGTTTTTAACCATGGTAAATCCCTACCAAATTTCCCATGGTTAAAAAAACCACACCCAGGGCCACGGGAATTCCTATGGTTAAGAATAACCCCCAACGGGCCGAGCCACAGCGGGGGAGGGGGTCTCTCGCCGAGAAAGCAGGCGCACTAACTTGGGGATGATAGGTTATACTACAAGGATAGGCGATAATAACAACACCAGCAAGACCTACAGCGCTCTTGGCCATAACATAGGCCCCAAACTGGACAAGGTGGCATTGCTAGAGAGTCGACCAGATTAGTTAGAGTAGCTAGAGCAGCCAGAGCAGGCAAAACAGGCAAAGAAACAGAGAGGATAGCTAACAACAGCAGCACCTGCAGCCACCACCACGCCATCTAGGATCAATAGGGTGCCCTACAACGCGGCATGGCTGCTAAAGATGAATCATAACACGGCCACAATAGCCAGTGCATTTGGTTTCTAAAACAACGCGCAGATATAGGATATATACCTGGTAGACCCCTCTAGCAAACCCTAGTTGATAGTAGCGTGTATGGCCCAGGCCAAGGACTTTGGATGGCAACCAGCCATGGAGGTGGTAAAGTACTGCTATATCAACCCCAGAGTTATAGTATTAGTGTTCCAAGACACTATCCTCAAACCAATTGCGATAGTACTTACTACACCAACCTAGACAACCAGCGGAGTAACTATAAAGCTGTTCTTTAGCCTGTCCATGGCATGGTATACCTTTTAGGTAATAAAGGCATGCCCCCACCTCTTCCCCTGCTTGACTATTACTAGGAAGATTAATATACATCCCCTGGACATCCTACATGCCTGGAAGCTAGTTACCTTCTTCTAGCAGGTATATAACAAAAAATAGATCCCAAGCAAGCTATAGAAGGGGATACTGTCTATACTAGTTATCCACCATGCCCTGGGTAAACTAGCGGCCATGCCCTCCTCGACCATGATTGCTAGCGTGGAGGACATGTTTAGGATAATATCTAACTAACTAGCCAAGTATAGTGCGAGGTTTGAGAGTGCTAGCAGGGATAGTATGGGAGTGCCCTTGGATGCAGACCTTGAAGAGGTTAACAGGCTGATCAAGTCCTTGACCTAAACCATAAGCCAGTCCCTTGACGCGTGCTAGCAGTAGAACCTATAGCAGGCCCTAATTACCCACAGGGACTATCTATAGCTTGTCCACGTGCTGCTAGAGAAAAGTAATAACTTTAGGAACAAGTATATTGTCTACAAGCTGCAGGGTACCAAGGTGGTAGACAAGGCGAATTTCCTCGCGTGTAAGGGGATAGAGATGGGCAGTAGGGACACCGCGCGGAGCCTTATAGATAAGGAGATAGATAATAGGACAAAGGAGGGTATTATAGCAGACAAGGCAGGCAGCAGGGCAATTAATATAGACTTGGTATGTAGCCAGGTGCGCTATAACTCTATAGTAGTACTAGGCTATAGTATTGCATGCAAGATATTTAGTATTAACCTGCAGACCCCAAAGATCCCACTCCCACTTAAAACAGCCACCATGCTAAAGAGGTAGCAGGTAACTAGCCTGGCCTAGATAGTAGCCTAGAAGGCTGGGCCTGTAGGTAGCAGCCTTATCATGGACACGTGCGGCCTTGGCAAGACCCTCCT
Organism: Aspergillus lucknowensis; assembly: GCF_044049455.1. Lineage (NCBI taxonomy): Eukaryota > Fungi > Ascomycota > Eurotiomycetes > Eurotiales > Aspergillaceae > Aspergillus > Aspergillus lucknowensis. Next base: position 1,199,632 of record NW_027263547.1, on the reverse strand, counting down.
TGCCCTGGCGTATATCACGCTCTCCACATGGAACCTGAAGATGGGGGGTGGCCCCTACCAGCCAACCCTAGTAATAGCACCAGCGGGGCTAATCAATACCTGGCTAATAGAAATCCAAGAGTAGTTCCCAAACTTTATTACTGCCTGTGTTTTCTATGGAACATCCAAACATACAAGCACGTTCTACCACAAGAAGCTGGTCCTTGATGACCTAGCAACCTTGAAAGCCTTTGTCAAGGGCCTTAATAGCACCAATCCTGCCACTACCTAGACAATTATAGTAATATCATACTTAACCTGGGCCAAGTGCATGACTAAAAAGATCAAGGACAAGGCTAGGGACGTGGAGACCGCCCTGGCAGTATTATAGCTGTGCCCTACCCGCGCTCGCAAGGTATGTCCCTTATCCCCTGCCCTGATTTTAACCATAATAAGCCGGGCTCGGTGGGTGGGTGCGGGTGGGTTTTATTTACCATGGGTAAAAAACCACCTGCCCAACCCCGCCCTCCTTACCATAGTTAAAAAACAACCCGCCTGCCACCCCTCCTCCTCCCTAATGCCACTTGGGCCAACCCGCGCTAACTAATATAGGAGAACAATAATAACGCAATAGAAAAAAGGCTGGACAAGGGCTAGAGTACCAGCATCACACAGGAGTCAATTAAAGTCCTCGCCCGGCTCCAGGATGAGGTGGTGGAGGCTGACTAGGGGGGCACACAGGAAACCAGGAAGAAACAGGCCAAATACCAATCAATGGCCACCAGTCTTTTTGGGCATGTTATATATGATAAAGGCCATGCCATGAAGACAATCTCAACCCAGGTCTACTAATCTATCACAGCCCTGGAGACAGCATACCTGTAGGTCCTCTTGATAATACTAATATTTAACAAGGTTCTAGACCTATGCGGGTACTTGGCAATTATGTACTACCAGGCATGGAATAGTAATAGCAAGGCCATAAAACCGCCCAGCATTAAGGAATATATAGTAGGGGAGGAAAAGCTGGCAGCAGGGGAGAGCCTACTAGTGTATCTACTGTTGCCGCGGAGGCTGGCGGGCCTTGCCTGCAAGGGTCAACTCAACGCCTATACTGGGTTCAAGGTTATCCCACCAATCCTAAAGATGATCTATCTTGGGCATGATATCAACAATCCACTTCCTAGTATGCCAGATGGAAGGTGCATTAGTAACAAGATCCCGCCCCTCCGCGTGATAATGGTAGAACTCTAGTTTTTGAAGCAGGTGTAGCTAGAACATGACTGGATATATACAGTACTAGCCCTGGTACTACGCGCTACGGGCGCTCCAACCATAGCCACCACAGACGCGGACCTCTCGGGATTAGAGAACAGCAGGTAGATAAATATTAGCATCCTCCATGCTATTAGCCTGCTAGGGTTCTGTCCATGACTCTACAAATTCACCAAGAGAATTAGATAATAGAGATTGCTTGCTACTAGTATGCAGGACATGGTATAATACTAGCAAGACCTAGGTTTTAGCCTGTATTAGTTGTATACCAGCTACAATCCCTTAATAACTATCCTGAACACGAGGGTGTTGGAAGCATTATACCTGGCTAGCAAGACACCCAAACTATAATATCTCGTGCGAATCCTGTAGGATAAGAGCCTGTAGGTAGTCCTGCTGCAAGCACCCCTGCCCTGGTTTATTATCTTCACGTGTTAGCTGCTCGTGGCCTAGGTCATGGAGATATTTCTTAACATGCTTAGAGTGGAGTATATAGTCCTCTAGTCTAGGCAAATAAGTAAGGAGAGGTTAGTAGTAGTAGTATACTTTAACTCTATAGGGAGTACCTGTTAGGTGCTATTGACTATCTTTGCTTGCAGGATATTAGGGCTTAACCTATATACTAACTATAGCTATATCATGCTCTTAAAGTCACCTCCTAATCTTAATATACAACTCCAGGTAATTAGAAGGGTGCACTGTGTCAGGCAGGTCTAGAAATAAAAGGTCTGGGTCCTGTTCCAGGACCACATAATCTAGTAGTACCTAGAATAGAATAATATTGTCAAGATTTTGCTATAGGTAGGTGCTAGACTTGACCTGGGCAGGGTGGCTAAGCAGGTGGCTGCCTTGCCCGCGGCGCTGGTGGTAGTAGAGGAGGAGGAGGATATAGATAAGGCAACTATAAAAGACCGCGAGATTATGGTGGTTAAGGTGCTCGTGGATGAGGAGCTACAGGCTGCCTTCGAGTAGCCATGGACGCGCCTAACATTTAGAGACCCCCTGGACCTTGGCTACAATCCATAGATAGTAGAAGGAAGGCTGCTAGTAGGTTCCCCTTGTATAACTAGACTTCTTAACCATGGTAAACATGGGAGCCTAGCTTTTAACTATGGTTAAAAAAACATGGGTAGGGGCGAGCCTGTGTAGTACAGTACCATATAGTATAGTACTAACTATAAATACAAGGCAAGAAGTACAAGCAGGTATTACTACATGGCAAGGGTAGTAGGTCCTGCCAATAGCTATTATTACAGACAACAGGCGGTACCAACATGCTAGTAGAGGCCACGCCCGAGGCCATGCGGGTGGGGGCAGTACAGGGGAAGGGACTGGAGATGCCAACCAAGCTAAAGCCAAAGCCATAGCCCCGGGCGAAACCACAGGGGAAACCACAGGCAAAACCACAGGCAAAACCACAGGCGAAGCCACAGGGACTAGAAGAGAAGGGGCCAACAGAACAGGTATGGAGTAAACTAGCCTTTCCCATGGTAAATAAATCAAGGTGGGTTACTAACTAACACGGGGTTTAGGGGCAGGAGGGGGCAGGAGTGACTAGCAGGGCAAGTAACAGGGCAAGCATGCTAATTTCCAAGCTTAGCTCTATCTAGTTGGTATCCCTACCCAAGGATAACCAGGACAAGGAGTTCTGCCTGCCTAGTCACGATAAGGAGAGTAAAGGGAATATAGATACTAACCAGGCCATGTTAGGGGCTGAGAATAATAAGAGCGAGAGTTAGGTCAGGAGAATAATATAGAAATAGCTGGTGCTAAAGGCTACTAGGGGGGACATGGTACTGCTAGTAAAGAAGCAACAGAAGGGAGCCATGCAGGGCGGGAAGGGTTTGGGAAGAGGGAAGAGAGGGCAACAGGTTATGAAGAAGAAGAAGTAATTATAATAGTAAAGTTTAATCATGATTCTATAGCAAGAGTATAATAAAAGCTTTTATATTTACTTGTTTACTATACTATAACTTAATAAGATTCCTAGTTTATAGATGGTACGGGCACTATTTCTTGTAGATAAGTTGGGTGGTTGGATTATATTATAGGTGGCTATAGAGAGATTATATATATAATAATATATTAGTTGGAGTCTAGGCTATATAATAGGTATACCCCTATATAAACCTGCTAATAAAAGAGACTGTAATATACTATAGAAGCCTGGGTTGATTTATTATAACTTACCCTGCAAACACTCTTTAGTAGTTGGTTGGCTAAATCAACTATCTATAAACTGATCTTTAATCTCCTGTCCAGTTTATATGGAGGGAGGATTGCATGGGTACTTGTCCTTGGTGAATACATTACAGATAAACTAATAGGATTTGACTCTAAATACATCTGTCCCTGCAGGGATTCTTATGTCCATTCCTGGAATTATCATGGCTGGATAGGAAGAAGAAGAGCCCTCCAATTGGGTTGGACGACAAGGATAGATAATAATAGAGGGGAATAATAGGCAGGGCAAAGCATCAAAGACATGGGGAAAGAGATTAATGGCCTGAATGGGTCTAGCACTCCTGTTATAGCAAACCCTACTTGAAGCATGGTGAATTATTTGCATGGCCTCTTTCACAGGATTCCTAGGAGAAAAAGAAGGTGATAAAGGGAGAATAGAAGAATACAGCAGGCAGGCTTTTGAATAGTACCTGAATTCCAGGCAAACCAGCAAGACCAGGGGCGAAAACGGGCAAAATAGGGTAGGGCGACGAAAGTGCGTCATGAGGGCTCTCTGCGCAACCGTATTTTTGGCGCAGTTTCCTGGCAAAGCGGTTGCGACTATATAACTAGAAGTTGTGCAATATAGGATGCTGTCTTGCAATCTGGTAATAAAAATGCCTGGAGCCCAAACCACAGGTCCAAGACAGCCATTAAAAGTCTTAGGAATCACGCCTTTGTATAGTAGCGACCGAATTTCCGCCCTTGTCCAACACACACCTGAGCAGTTATTGCACTTGCTGGAGTTCATGGCCAAAACACGCAAGGATATTTTGCCCAAACTTGATGGCACGTCTTCATTCCTACTTTGGGCCGTGCCAAAGAATCTCTTGGAAAGCAACTTCAAAGACGGGGCCTAGAGCGAAAATGGAGGGGAGGTAGCGAAGGACAGAGACTGGGGGGACTGGGGGCTTCGAGATTGGAGCAAAACTGGAGATCTTTGGTTACTCCAGGCTGCGATTTTCTCCCCGGTTCACCCGCAAGGGCTGTGGTTGGTTGATCCTGAGGGTATTTTCGTGCAATCCAGACCAGTATGCAGGCAGATACCTATTGGAACCGACAGTCTGTCTCTAACAACCCTGGTGTTGGCAACTCGGCGCTAATTATTAACTGGAAGCGCAAACGCCCTTACCCCTACACTCTGATAGAGGCTGATTCCGCCGGCGCTAATTCAGGGGTTCTTTGTTTCAGCTCCTGTTTGTTATTGGTGCCCTGGTTGGTGGTTATTGATTTGGTTCCGTGGAGAAAGACAGGGGATGTACTGTTTTTTCACCTTCGTAACAGCGTTCATTCCAGAGCCAATGGTGGCCAATACACTTGATTAGTATCCTCCTGTGTGGTCCTGGTCAAAATTGCTTTATAAACCTCGTGCTGTTTATTTGTATGTCCTTAGCAGTCTTGGATGCTTGTCGTAAGGGAAAGTCTGTCACAAAGTAGTTAGTCCACGTGGAGTTGGATGGTTTGTACAGTAATCTCTCCCTTTTAAAGATAGGATCATAAGCTATTAGCGTTGCTAGCAGTATCCTTAGTAATCTCCGTGGGCCAGCAAAGCTACCACGCACAGCATGACAAGTAGGACATAACATGCTGTAACTATATCTATGGTGCTAATGAATCTTTTCGGATGATACCCGCCTTTCCGCACCCCGAATCACGTATACACGCATGCAGGCTGCTCGCTGCCTCCGAATGGGGAAAGAAGCCGCCGTGAAACATCGCAGTTGCATCCCGTCCGATCGCTCCCGCAGAATCTTCGGTCCTCCGGGGTGCATCTCGACAAACTCCGTGATATCATGGACGAACCCCGCGATCGCGATCAGGGCACGGCCGCTTTCCGCCTGGCGGGTGTAATCTTCCCAATCGATGAGAGGGATAGAGTCGGAGGGCTTGGCCTTGATTTCGAGAAGACTACCACGGTCATGCGCTTGGCAGCTCTGGATCACCGCATCACTGACGGTTTGAAGATTCGTGACAAGGCCGACGGTGGCGAGCAGCCGGATGGCCCACTTGGTCATATCGAAATCATACCATCGGATCCCGTTGCGGTAATCCATGGGAAACTCATGATGGAAGTTGTGGTACCCTTCCCCCAATGCCAACAGGCCGACGACAGTGTTGTCGCGAGCTGTGGTTCTCCGGCCAAATGGCTGCTGCCCGGCCCAATGCGCGAGGGAATTAACGGCGAATGTGCAGTGGTATGCAACCACCATTCGCCACAGACCGGCATACAAGATTCCTCCCCAGAAATCCCCCCAGCCGAGCCCGGACACCAGGGCGGGAACCCCCAGGCACATGGAAACTGTCAAAGGGATAAAATAGCGGTACTGCCACATGACCACAGGGTCGCTCTCCAGATCAGAAACGTCCACATCCCTGCCACAGGTTGGTGGTTGAAGCCATAACCAGCCGACATGGGAATGAAACAGGCCTTTGCGTGCGTTATGGGGATCGAGGTCCGTGTCGACATACCGGTGGTGCGCTCGGTGCGTGGTAACCGACCACTTGATCGATCGCTGGGCGTTCCCCGCGCCTATCACTGCGAGAAAGACTCGGAGAGCGACGTGGGCGCGGAAAGATCTGTGGGCCCAGAGACGATGATATCCTATACCTCCTCAGTATATGGTTATGCAGTGTCGGATTGCGCCTGAAGTGGGATAGCTCCTACCGAGTGTGATGCCGAAGCCAAGTGTCACTCCGTACAGGAGAGCCCATAGTAGGGTCGGGGTTTGGATTGGGACATATCGCACCCCGGCCAATGCGCACAGCGGCGCGATAACCTGGGCTGCAAAATCTGCCCTCCACATGTGTCTATCCCCGACTCCATTCCCGACGGAAACGCTATGCCTGCTATCAATGCTGCCATCATTCCTGCCAGTGTGGTCCGTGGATAGACGCCAAGATTCCTCGCGCGCTGGAAGAATGTGAGACGGTGGGCAGGATGGATGACTCGGATTGAGTACCTTTGGTCCTCGGCCTGGTGTCGCTTCTGTGACCCCACGAGGAACAGGAGAAACTTCGCAGGCAGTTGATCTGCTTGGCTTTGACTTGGGAATGAGGATTGGGAATATTGGTACGGAACTTGGGACTTGGAGGTTTCCACCCTTGCCCAGGGAACATCCTTTTGCTCAACTCTCTTCGGCCAGAGTTTCTTGGAGTCTGCACTGGCGGTTCTTGTTTGCTTTGTTGGCTTGTGCGACTTTGCTAGCTTTTGTATAAACTGGAATAATCTTGTACTAATGTAAGATTCGTGTGACAAGCCCAATTATGGGTTTTCTATCACATCAGCTTTTGTAATGTGGGCCTGTCATGACACTGTACGTACTATTATGTCGTGAAATACTGTAAATAAAGCCACACATCATTACTCATGGTATGATTCAAATGTCCGAGCATCTATTTGGGATGCACAATGCTCCAGCGTATTGATAATGATGAAAAAGGATCTATGGGATCGTCCAGTAGAGAGAGGGATGATTCTCGGAACCAACGGCGCGCAGGACGAGGTAGTAGGCGGGGTGGCGAAGCATAGGACATGCAGAGACCCAGGTGTACCCCAGTGCCCGTCCTACCATCGCGATCCATTCCGCCGACCACCCCCGCCGGCGGCGATATGTACGATACGAATGAACAACTGCCGCCTCGACCAGCATGGGTATGAGTTTCTTGCAAAAGAAGAAAAAAGAGGGAATGAGGGGGCTCCTGTCCGTTCGCTTGGCCAGGTGGACGATGCAGATGTTGGCGACCAGGTCCACCGGCAATTCATCTATGTACGAGCCCGGCGGCAGCTCGCGACCCAGCCGCTCGATTCCGTATTCGCTGCTGGCGATCATCTGCAGGCCCGAATAGACCAGTGTCACCTTATCGACACCATACGAAGGGTAAGGATGGAGAATCGCCGGGCAGATCAGGGACGGCCGGACAACCGGGAGGGTAAAGGGGAGCGTGTCGGTCTGGTCAAGAGTCGCTCTCTCGGCCAGGTACTTGGAGAAGATATACGGGTTGGGAAAGCGTTTGCTCAGCAGCGAGGTGCCAGTCTCACCAATTGCTTCCAGGTGAGCGTTGAACCCTGCTTTTGTTTCGAGATCCAGATGTAGGTGGTATATACCTCCTCCTTGATGAGCATATCTGGGACGAAGATGTTGACAAACGCACTCGAAATACAGAGCAGAGTGCGGAGGAAAGGGAAGCTGCAGATGGTTTCGAGCAGCGATAGAGAAGCCAGGCAATTTGTCTGAACGACCTGGAGTAGATTCGCAATGATCGAGGCCTCTGTGGCTGCTTGGATGGCCACTGTGACCTGTTCCCTTAAACACTGAAGATCGGCGGGCTTCATCCCCCGGTCGCGACAATCCAGGTTTCCAACCACAAAGTGAACCTTGCCGGTGTCAAGGACCTCGTCACTCTGCTCTGGCATCAACTCCTCCAGCTTTGCAATGGCATGTTGGACCGATTTGCGGCAGAGCACAAAGACTCGGCGCGTGGGCGCTTGCAAGGTGAGCTTGTAGAGCAGACATGCACCCAGATAGCCCGTGCCGCCGGCGAGGAACACGGTCTGGTCGCGATACCAGTCCGTCTGATCCGCCATTGCAAGGTCTGGCCAAGATACGGGCTCGGATTCACGATCACGTACTTGAATCGTACCGAGCTGTACAATACCGTACGAGTGCAGTCGCCTACCACTGGCAGCCGGCCAATCAAAAATATGTCGGCTACGGCCAGTATTTGAAGCGGAAAGCAGAACGATCTATTAGAACCTCTAAAACAGTTATATGAAGATGATCAAGATGATGAAAAAGTAAGAATCTATCGCAGGGAGGAACGCCATATTTAAATTCCTCCCAATAAAGAACTATGGAAAACTCCACTGTATCTTCTAGATCTTATTGTCCCTTTTTGGCGACCTTTTCTCTCGCATGTGCCTTGCAGATTCTCTTCATCGATCTGCTGCAACAAATGTTTATATATATCATCGACACTCAGTTATCCAAATAATCATTCAGGAGACCCATGGTACGCAACACCAGAAGCCCTTGATGCCGTAAGAATCGCACTTTCTCAATACTAGCCCACTGGACGGATTTCGCGATATCCTGAATAGGGAATCTGGATAATTCATGGGTGAATTCCTCGCTGTTGCCGACCCTAACCAGAGATTCCATTACCCGATGTGGCATTGAGTGTGATGTCCAGCGAGGCAGGGATTGCGGGCTTTGAGCAAGGTTATCTACGTAGTCGAAGACTTGCCGTTCCTGCGCACAGGCAATGGTCCCAACGTGCAGCTCGCAGCGTGTCACTTCGCCTCGCCATTTTAAATGCAGGATCCTCTCTCAAGAACTTCAACAGGTGCTCGAGTGCACGGTAGGAAGCTTTGTGTGCCCTGGGTCTGAAGTCGGTGGCCCTCGCACGCTCAAACAACTGCGAAAACAACATGTCCTTTACAGAAGGCCCCGCGGCAACTCGATCGATCAACGCCATGCTGTTGACATCTGCCCCTGCGTCCAGCAATGCCTTGACTGCGACGACGTTTCGGGAACGCGGTCAATCCTCGCCAGTCGGTCGCCTCGAGATGATCTTTCTCCGGAAACAGCTCCAGCATGGTTGAGTAGATTCCGCTCATTTCATAGTGCTGATGGATGAACCCCTCCACCGCAATGAGACGGAGCGCTGAGCAGCTGAGATCCGGGAGCACCATAAAGTGCGGCTGCTGTTGATGTTTTGCTGCCAGTGCAAGAAGCTGATCGAGGCTTGCGGGAGCTTCTCGCAAAATTCTCATAAGGATTTGACCAAATGCCGTCTGCGGCCCGACTGGCTGCCAGTCACCAGGCGGAGTAAACCCGTCGATATCAGCGCCTTTTTCGAGCAGGAAATCGGCTAAGCTTCATTGGTTCTCGTCAACCGCTGTCCCCAGGGCCTCGTTTTTGTCCTGTGGCATCAACCCATCCACACCCGGCTGAAGAATCCGCTTCACGAAGTACTATAAGTATTATATTATTCTTATATATTTTTAATATTTTTAGTAGTTAGTTTATTGTAATTCTTATAAACTACCTACTTACAATACTAAAAACCAGTAGACTAACAACACACAGCACCTCACTCCCTAGCGCAGTGCATTACATGCCTTTTAGTCACTCAGGTGATCCACAAGAACAACGCTCATTAACCTCCATCAACAACCTAATTCAAAAGTGGAAGGTGGCGTAGGTTTCGACGGGGGTGGAAAGATGTCGTTTTTGGGTATGGAGACAGGCTTCGAAGATGTACCAACTGATGTTTCCCAAGGTCTCGACCATCGCCCGCAGTTGGTTGTTGTTTGGCTGCATTTTGTACCCAACCAACAAGCTCAATTTTGCAATTCACGGTGGAATTTGGACACAAGTGCCTTGATGGATGGTAAGCGGGTGATGCAGAGAATCCAATATACAGACGTCGGAGAGCCCCGCATTTCAGCCTTGTCCATGACCTGGCAAGACAAGGCTGCCGCACAGCCTCACTCGCTATTATCTGCCTTCAAACTGAAACCTCCTCGATATTTTCCCGAATGAATCAAAACCGGCAAGTGCGGACGGCCATCCACGTACTATGGCGAGTCGACAAAAGCGTCTGCGCCACGATGCTTATAGCGTGGCCTTGATATGTCCACTAGAGGTGGAAATGAGCGCAGTCAGGTATATGTTGGATGAGGAACACCAACGACTTCCTCAGGTCGAGGGCGATGTAAACCAGTATATCCTCGGAGAACTCTCTGGCCACAACGTGGCCATCGCGTCCCTACCGGCGGGCTACCAGGGAGAGGTATCGGCTGCGGCCCTCGCCCGCGATATTGCCCGAACATACCCTTCACTCAAACTCCGTTTGCTGGTCGGAATTGGGGGTGGTGTGCCTCGTGAAGGAGTCGATATCCGACTTGGGGATGTGGTCATCAGCACTCCTTCCGGCATTCATGGCGGAGTGGTTCAGTATGACCTGGGGATGCAGACCCCAAGCGGGTTTTTCCGCAAAGGATTTCTGTGTCCTCCGCCGGCTGAATGGTTATCGGTTTTGACTATTATGCGGTCCACTCACAGAGCACAACCAAATATGATTGTCGATTTCATCGCACAAATGTTGGAGAAATTCCCCAGACTTGCCGAATATGGACGACCGTCACAAGCTGATGACATTTTGTTCCATTCTGATTATGAACATAGGACCCATAAGAGAACATGCACGGACTGCGATAAAACTAGGGCAGTGATTCGACCCCGGCGAGAGGCTCCGCATGAACCGGTTGTGCACTACGGCACTATTGCTTCGGGAGATCGAGTCATGAAGGACGCAGCAGAACGAGATAAAATTAGCCAGGAGTCCGACGGTGCAATCTGTTTTGAGATGGAGGCAGCTAGTCTCATGAACAACTTTCGCTGTATTGTGATCCGTGGGATATCTGATTATGCAGATTCCCATAAAAATGACGCCTGGCAACCTTACGCGGCAGCGGCAGCGGCAGCGCTTGCGAAGGAGCTGCTCTCCTACTTCCATCCCTTTCCTAATAATCCACCAACTTCTGCAGCGTCGACTCCGTCTGAAGTACCCTCAAATCTTTCCCACCTGGGGGAAATCACTGGAAGTTCGGTATCTAATCCCAATATGGTCACATCTTTCTCTGGCTTTGACGATTGGCTTCGCACATTCAAGCCTTCTACCCCGAACGCCACACTAGGGCGGTTTCGTGCTTCTTTTGAGACTGGGTCTGACGACTTCACCGTGAGAGGGGAGGCCCAAAGACCCGAGTCAGTTGAGCGTTATGATATTCCCCCGGACGACCTAGGGTACGTCACCTTGAAAATCACGGGATTAAGAAAGAGAATCGGGCGAAATATAGCAACAGACCAGGAAGTTGTTTTGTCAAATGTACCTTGGAGGACGTCTCTCGTACAGCTCGACTGTATAATTCAAGACCAAGGTAAGTGAAATTCGTGTCCATGCTTGATTGTGCTACTTCCTAACAGATCAGCAGGATATGAGAAACTATATGGACTCTGCCACCCACTCGATGAAGAAGAGCCCTTACCACTGCGCCTCCCTTCGATATGGCCCAATCCAGTGATTGTCACGGGTTCTCAATCCTCGTATGATGCTGATGTGGGCTATTCTATCAACGAGGATGAGACATTTGGCTCCTTTTGCTTCTCTGCAAGTCGGTCTGTCCTGTCTCTCGGAGCTACTCTGAACAATGAAAAGGAACTGTGTGTCTCCAACAGTTATTCCTCCCTGAAATTACAGTTTCATCGCACAATCAGGGTTCCAGAGAACCACAAAACGTATAGCTTGCCTCCTGATGAGGGGTGTATACCTCTCCACAACGTGGTGCAGTTTGCCCAATGGATGCCGCAAATCATGAACGCAGGGGGCGGGATTTTCTTTCCCCTATATCAGCGCGAAGCTGTTTGGCTCTCATTTAAATCAAACGGCCTCTTCTCCATAAAAGTGTTTGCGGGTGGCATCAACGCCATCTCCGGGTTACCCTGGAATCAAAAAAGGCCACCAGATGTACAAGACTACGCAGTGGTGCCTCCCCAAACATGGCTGGATGGTATTGTCTCCGAAACAGGGCGCGTGAAGCAATTTGTCGCGATGCCTGACGGTTCTGGATATGGTATCGAGGAACAAATCACTGGGGAGGACATGGTTGGGGGTTTGCAACTTCTGATTACCCCAGCATTTCCGAACGATTTAGGCTGCTGGCCACGCAGCTCACTGTCTGCTCCCTATGACAGACGTCCCTTTGAACGCGAGAACAGATTCAGTTTAAAACCATCTAGAGGCAAAGGGCGGTACAATATGCTGGAATCCCCCAGGGCGGTTGGCCTTCGCCGCAGTACCATTATCTACAAGTGCTTCTTGAATAAAGTGCAGCACGATGATAAGGACTGGGGTCGGGAGGGGTACGCACGAGAGAACCGGCCTTCATTTCTCTTTGAGCTTTTTAGGGGGAACCGCCATTTTGGTGAAACAACCTCTCAGACTGTCATTGCTGTCCACCAGTTGCGGTTGCATTGTGAATTTCAAGGAGCCCAATTCATAGTCGTGGTATCACCTTGGATCGCGGTGCATGAGCTATACCGTACTATCCAGGACAAGAGGCACGACCTTCATTCCCACTCTTTCACAATGTACCATGAGGGGCGTCTCATTTCCGAAAGCCAACTCACCCTTCCTCTCTGGAGGACAGGGTTCAGAGATGGCACAACCGTGATTATCAAGACATCACCCAACGAGTACAGACTTCTCCACACACTGCCTGATGACATGGTAGCGGGGTACGGGTGGCATATGAACCTCGCTCCGGGAGGCCATATCCGACAGAGAATACACAGAGACGAAAACCCCGAAGATGTCTGGGCCACGTCCGCCGAAACGCTACTCAATATCCAAATTCTCAACTCGGTGGCCTTCGAATCAGTAACCAGAATGGTGACTCCGCCAACTCCGGTTAGCTTTGAGACCTACGCCAAAGCAGGGCTACCATTCTTCAAGGAGTACACAACGGGGGAGTCAGCTGAATCTGGTGGTTTAGGTTCTGATCTCAAGAGCGTTCAGCAGATTGATAACATGAAGGGAGTCCGGTTTGGCGATTCTGTTGCGTCTGGATCGGCGGTTGGTTGTATGCAATGCAAGAGGAATCTGTGTGACTGCATGTAAGTGTTTCTGGACTTCCCCTTGTTCTCGAAACTCTGAAAAGTGTTCGAGGTCTTCACTAATATTGCCTTCGAATGTCAGCCTGCGACCCTGCAATCATTCATTCTGTTCGTCCTGTGTCAAAAAAACAATGATAAATGGCATGACAGCCATCTGCAGCCACTGCCAGACAAAGGTGGAGCTTGCATTGGGGTTTTCTGCGCCCATGACTATGCCCGGGCAGGAAGAGCCCACGTATGTTAAGGAGGTTCAATTACTTGAGCCGCTTTCTGAACAAAGTGATCTCTGCCCGACTGAAATGGGGACTTAATTTGAGGCATAGAGTTGATGTGAAAGGGCTGGTATTTTTTTTTTCTCAGCGGCTGGATGGTGGGGTTAGGATGTATATTTGGATTATTGTTTTTTATATTCGCTTTCCGGACGGAGGTATTTTTGTAGTATTATCCGCGGAAGTGGTATTATTAAGCATGTCTGAATATTGCTAATATACTCCGAGTCAGATGTAACGAATATGCGTTTTCAATATGGTAGCACCGGCCATGATTTAAGCTGGAAACAACAATCGTAAGCTGCCGTCATGGATTTATGAGGCAGGAGCGGGTTATGTGATACTTCACGAACGCGAATCCCAGGGTCAGACCTCTGGCCTGTGCGGCTCACCTGCCAACCAGCCAGCCTTGTCTCAGCGCAAGGCTTTTTTCTTTCCTCTCCTTTCCTTTCCTTTCCTTTCCATTCTTTTCATCTTTCTACCCTCACATTCATCAACCATCTGTAGGTCGCTTCCTTCGAGCTCCGCATCCGTGGAGACGCTGAATCACGAGAATGGGATGTATTCCAGGCCGTGAGATCCAGAGCCAGTGAGCAGCCCGCGACTGATTTTCCACTCCTACAATTTCTAAGTGCATCCCGCAGCACAGATCCAGGTGGGCGACCAGTCTTTAGACTTGAATCTCTAGGGGAGCCAGTCACAGCCCGAAATTCGCCAGGATCAACTACAATTCCGTCCCCAAGTCGGCCACCGCGTCTAGGTTTAGGCGCAGTCCCTGCAAATCGTGCCTCTCATCGCGATCGTTCATCACGGTAAGTAACTCTCCTCCGCTCCCCTGAATTTCTCGGAGAATTAATCACCCTGTCGCTATCCTGATTGCTAAGCCAATTGTGATTAGGGCAGAACACCGTATGCCTCTATCTCGTGAAGAACTCCAACGTCTCCAAGAATATTGTGTGCGATATCCCGACGGAACCTTAGATCCAGAGTCTATCAGCCCTCAAGGCGCCAGCGCATTAACCCGCGCCGTATGTAGACGGGACGCGACCGCAGTTCAAGCGCTTCTGAAAAGCGGGGCTGATCTTGAGTCGATACCCCAAACTGGAGGAGCACCACCGCTGCTGCATGCAGTGAGATCCGATGATATTGCGATCACGAAGCTGTTGCTAGATCACGGTGCCAACATCCATGCCACTGACACCGGAGGCCTGACAGCATTACATTCCGCCGTTGCCGGGAACAGAAACGACATCGCGCAGCTCTTGGTGGAACGGGGCGCTGATACTAGGGCCAGGTTTGAAAATGGCGCTACCGCCCTTCATGTTGCGGCCTGCATGGACAACATGACGATAATGGACCTTCTGCTTAGGAATGGGGCGGAGATTGAGGCAAAGGCGATCTCTCCGTGTGGTCAGACCCCATTACATTCGGCTGTGGTCGAGGGAAAAGCTGGAGCTGTACGATTCCTCGTTCGAGCTGGCGCCGACGTCAACGCTCGAGTGGAGAGCGCTTCTGTGACTGCTCTTCACGCCGCCGCAGGTTTGGGACACACCACCGTGGCCCACATCTTACTATCCGCAGGAGCGGATACATCGATTCAGGATGATCAGGGTTGTACACCCCTCCATCTTGCCGTGCAAATGGATCTGCCCTCCATTTCCACAGAACTATTACGTCGTGGAGCCCTTCCCAACGCCGCGGACGGGAACAAGTGGACGCCATTACACTACGCGGCACGAGAAGGCAACATTACCATCGCGTCTAAACTCGTGGCCTACGGGGCGGATGTTTCGAAACGGGACGCGAACAACATGACCGCAGGGCAAGTGGCGGAAAGGTTTGGCTCCGAGGATATAGTGCGGTTACTTGTTCAGTATTCCTCCGACTCAACTCATCATCGAGTTGGGAGCGATGGAGTTGATGAGATGGATATATCCCCTAACGAGGCAGAACTTGCGTTGTCCCAGAAGAGCTATAATCTCAAGGTCCTTCATGTCTTCTCTCTGCCGATGTTTAGCTCATTTGTCGCCGATATTCATCTGACGGTGCAAGGGGTTTCCATATTCGAGGCCGTATACCCAGCAATCATGTTGAGGGACGGTTCAGTGCTCAAACGACTGTCAACCATCCGATTCAATGGCGAAGATAGCAACGGGAACGTGAGTCTGGGGTACGAACACCTCTTCACCGCGAGTTGGATATCGGCTAACATCGAGCGCGCTAAGCACGGTGTGTTCTCGTCTCATGAATGAGGCATTCGACCCTCGTCTGCAGCTTTTTACACCTTGCCAAGCCAGCAATAAGAGGGAAATCAACCCCCTCTCTGGGAAATCCGCGGATCACGTCGATAGATTTAAATTTCTTGGCCGTATTCTGGGTCTGGCCGTGTTCAATTGCTTCGTGCTTCCTTTGCCTTGGCCGACGGCAATGTACAAGATCCTTCTAAAGAGGAGCATGTCCTTTGAAGACGTACGGGAGTACCACGCCGATCTTTACGAGCGGATGGAATACATCCTGTATGTGAACAAGTCTTCTGCACCCGTGCCTACTTATCTATCCTTGGCCCGAATGCTGACAATCGAGCAGAAGAAATGACGTGGAATCCATCCCGGACCTCACGTTTTCAGTTCGTGATGAACGTGAGACTGGACATGCCACTGTCGATCTCATCTCAGGAGGGAAGCGTACGAAAGTGACAAATCAGAATAAAAGGAAATACGTCGAGTATGTTAACCAGAACAACGGGGAATTTATGGTATGGTACTAACAGATCAAGTCTCCTCGCGGACTGGAGGATACGAGAACGGGTAAGCGAGCAGATGACGGCTCTTAGTATGGGTTTTGATAGCGTCATTGTTCCGGGAGTCCTGGAGGAATTTAACGAGCATGAGTTCAGACGTCTTCTTAACGGTTCGAACGAGGCTTGAGCACACCTGAAGGGACCGAGAGTGGCTTGTGAAGTTAGTTAGTTTCAGACCAATCCAAGAGACTCTAGTTACGCACATGGACAGTCTTGGAAACAAACAAGATTCCCGGAAAATGGACATTCCAGAGAAAGCGGAACTGCCAATGGTAACAACCGTCTCCAAGGACGGTTCTTATATAGGTTTTCGTGGCCTTCGAATGATGCCGTCTCGGTGCGTTCAGCGGCTCAATCGCGTGGATGAAATTCTGATTTTGATCGAAATCATTGACCTGCTCTTGTACCTGTTGCGGCCGATGAATTTATCAACCTTTGATTGCCGCATCGCTGTCCGATGATGGGGAGATTCCCTCACTGATTTCCTTGGCTGTGGCAGAGTGCAAGGCTGAAATTCAGCCTGATGACGACGAGCCTATGTTTCATTGGCTATCTGATCAGTGTGCTCGGACGCGAGTGTTTCGATTTGAGTTCAGCCTCGGGAGGGAAGAGCATTCTCGACTTTCCCTGCTCGCAGACGCCCGAGATATGAGGACTGGGTCATCCAACCGCCCCTCAGGGAGACACAGTGACATCGAGACTTCCCCCACAACTGTTGAGATAGAACTCACGTCTACTTCGCAGGTTCAAAACAATGGACGAACGTTTGCATTTCCTTGGACACGTGCATTCGAAATCTCCCGGCTGACGCATTGGCAGTTGGTGATATTATGGGCATATACCCGACGGCATTTGCCATTCCCGCACGAAGCTCAGATTGGCAAGGTCTGCACGGTGTTTTTCTTCTATGCACGACAGTGTGTACGACGGCAATAATGACTGGTTCTAACTCATGGTAGGAGAGAGTTCGTCTTTCGTCTGTCGCAAGCCTGATCGCAACGATGATGAATGTCAAAGATGGCCCTCGTTTGAAAGCTAGTGGAGCCCATCCCTTGAGGAACACATATACCAGGATCATCTGACAGTTGACCAGCCAGTGACGTCTTTCGTTTACCCAAAAATGATGTACTAAAGCGCTCTGCCTGGACATGGTATCGGACAGGCCTGCTATATGAGAAAACAGCGAACACAATGTCTGTGGCAGGACTTGGTTCTCCGTGCCTAGGTATCCGCGAAATCTTGCAGAGGCAGTAAGTCTTCAACTGGCCCCGTTTCAGTGGCGATATATTGCAGTTGACCATGAACTGACAACTCTAGGGGCATTAACGAGGCCAGAACGTGTCTCACCAGGGTGATCGAAACTCTACACGAAAGAGCACGACGTGCCAAAGTATACGCCTTTCACCTGGATCCGGACCTGCTGGATACGGAGATCCCAACCTTATCTACGCTCGCACCCTGGGGTGAGGGTTTGACTGAAGGTATGCTTGTTGGCCAGCTACTTATGAGGTTTTCGTGGCTAAGGAGTTCCAGCCGATCACGAGTATTACGCGGAAATGGAACAAAACGAGGAAAAGGTTCAGAGATTCGCCATGGCGGAGCTGTATGACTCTGCTTCATTTTCCTATCTCCAGGAAGCAATTAACTTTTATTTGAATGGCGGCGTTGGGACGGAAGAAGAGGAGGGTGAAAAGCCCCGTCCTCAACTGTGCTAGTAATTACCCTGTTCTGACAACCCCTCCCATACAGGACCAACCGAATTAGGTCCCCAAGATGGATCTTTCCTGGATGCACTCCGACGTGCTGGGACTCTTTCACGACTTTGGTGGGAAGCCGTGAAGTGGGACAGACATCGCGAAACTGGTAATGCGCATTTCCTGAGGTGGAGTGTCCGAGCGGCCATGGCTCGAGGCCATGCAGACTGGCTACGAAAGGAGATCCAAGCTGGAAGCTGTAAGTTCAAAACCAACCCTGCATCTTCTGCGTGGTTTATCTAACTTAAAATGCACTCCTTTGCCCATAGACGGTCGGTCCCTTTCAATAAGGCCCCCTCGGCCAATTGAGAGATGGCGACTGCTTCCTCCCCCTCCCGTTGGATACTATTACCACGACTGTGCAATCTACGCACCGATGGCTGCTCACGCATTGAGAACTAAAGAGCCCCCTAACGAGGATGGTGTATTCACCGACTACGTAGTATGGGCCACAACCCTTCGAGAACTGGACATGCTATTGAAAGACTCGCCCGAAGTATCTTTCAACTTTGGGGCACCAGTGAGCACCTACTCCCTGCATGCTTATAATTTATGCACAGTACATACATAAAGTTAAACTAATCTGAGCACAACAGGATTTTGTCTTTTTTGAAAATGCCAAAACCGGCTGGGCTGCCGAGACCCTTGGGGGACCACCATTTGAGCACGGACAGCTGGGGTTCTTCGAAACAGGCTTCTACGAGCGTTACTACAGAACTGGCCAGCAAGATATGTTCTCAGCTGGCGGCGTGAATTATGGAAAGGTGCTGGCCATTTGCGCGGACGATCTTGTGCAGACGGTGACGCAAAAATCCCAAATCGATGAGATGGAATCACAGCTCGACATCCCATTACAAACCCTGAAGGAAGATCTGATGAAGTTTCTCCACAAGAGGAGGTACATGACAAAGCGGGAGGCGGACTGCGAAGGATTTGGGGAGCTGCTGCTCCAAACCATCACGGCCCGTCTTCGCTCGATGCAGATCACCTACGGCCAAAAACGTCCCTGGGCCCTGGTCAAGATTCGAGAAGCATTGTCGCACACCTTAGGACCATGGTTTACCATAGAATTAAAAGATGCGGGCCAGGACATCCCTCTTGTCATCCTCTGGGAAGTCGGGGAGGCGTCTCCAAGGTACCACGCCAACACTAGCGGTTTGGATCCTCGAGGGATAGAAAGGGTGAGCCCTTTGCGTGCTCAGCTAGATATGCTCCTGGCGTATAAGATCACGTCCTTGCTAGAACGTATCCGTGCCGACATTCTATGCAAGAAGCCGCTCCCGCGTCATCTGCTCAAATTCGCCAAGGCATATCGCAGCTATTTGGAATCCGAAGATCCTGGTGACATGCCGACTATCAGATCAGGACAACAATTGCAGCGAGAGCTACTATTTCCCGGTAATAGTGAAAGGTGTTTCTCAACACCAGCTTCGAATAGACACGCCCATCAAGATGCCTCGTGTCCATACTGCCAGGCCAGGACCGAAGAGGACAAAGATCGCACCTTCCGAAGGTCGAACGATCCAGCTGCGGTCTCCGCGCGAACGAAAATCCAGTCCTATTTCAGGAAATTAGATCGAATCCCTAGGGGCTTATCCAATAACCAGGACATCTTTTCGCCATCGTACTCAGAATCAGATGTCAGGGCGATCTACCATACGCTCCAGGAATTGACGTACCCTATTTCGGGAATGTGGGCATTCAGAGGTTACTCTGACTGGGGTTTGGGTGTTCGAATTATCGAAATGGGATTTAACATGTCCCAAGCATAGAGTTGATTACTGCGGTTCAAGAACCTGTTTAATAGCAGTAAGATTCAAACTGGGGATTAAGTATAATATTAAGAGCACATCAGGGCATACCTTACCGCTAGTGCCAGAGCCAGTGTATGTGTAGCGGTTTCCTAGAGTCAAATTACGAGCATGTATGTTCTGCATACATCGTTGACGTCCTCAGCCGGGATGCTGTCTCTCTTCGGAGTCTTTTTCATGGTAGCCTCTGCTTTGGACGCTCTCAATAAGTTAACAGACCGAAAGAGATAATAAGTTACTTATTCAACTGTCATATCCTCTCATATTCAATATACTTGCGTCCTGCCTGGTTCCGTAGCCTTAAGGAACCAAAAGAAACCTCTTGGGAAATGACAGTCGAGTGCGAAAAGATAGCTAAAGGACCTGAAATATCTGGCCAATGTAGAAAGACTCCAAGTATATATAGTGGCTAATTAACTAGGTAGCAGCACTGTATCATCCTGACAGAGACTAAGTTGCCGGAAACTGTGATCAATCTGTTGTCGGAGGTCTAGCCATCAGAGAAAGGATCCATGGCGAAGATGGTTAATGATCGCGAAGCCAGCTACTGGCCGACATACAAGAAATCTCGGAGTTGTGGGTTATGGCTTAAGTTTCCGGCGCAGTAATACTATTGTCTATAGTGCAACTTCCAAGGCGCGAGGGTTAGTAGCGCGTAATTAAGCAGCCTTGATGAATTTTTGGGTCTTATGGGATTAATTTCCAGGAAGCTTGGGGAACATTCAGTTGCAATTGAAGAAAGCATGGCCACCAAGATATCATGCACGGACAAACCTAAATCCACGAAGGGCGTGGTTCCCCAGGGTGCAACCTTGAAGGTCATTCATCCTTGGCCTGTCAAATCGAGATCTTCATTTCCTGGGCCTCCTTTCTAGCTGGCTTGGCTGCGCGCTGAGGAATCCAACTCGGCATGATTCTTCGGGGGATTCCGACCCCTGCAAGATCGGTGCATTGCCATCTCCCCAGCCCCACGATGCTCCCGGTGGGGTGCCTGAGAAGGGAGAATTGTCCCGAGTGCGTCTTGTCACCCAACATCTCAACACCAGCAACAATCGCCTGTGCCAGGTCCGATACTCAACAGTGCTTGTCGTCGTACAGCATGGAAGTGTCATAATATAGAGTCGCACGATAGCAGTATCTTGCAAGGGACAGCTCTGTGGGTTGATGCTACCAGAAAGAAAACATAGGAGGGGAAAATGGTGCCAGCCGGCTAAGATCCAAGTTGGGACACTCGATATGTTCGTCTCTGGATGATAGACCTTTACCGGTGGTGGATGGAAGGCGCACCATTCTGCGAACTGGATACCCTTCTCTGCCCGGGTACCAGCTTGCTTGCTCGCTGATGAAGCAAGTTTTGTCAAGGATAGTCAAGAAATTTCAAGTGGACAGAGAATGTGCTGCCTTCCTGGCTTTCGATCCTGCAACAAGTCGACGCCGGAGAGTGCCGTCCTCGTAGATCTCTTTTCAAAACAGTTCAACCGAGTGGATATGCTATGCATGCTGCATGTCTGAATTTATATGGCCAGCATCCTATAAGCACCGACATTCAGCTTGGAAAGAATAGTGCTCTTCCTGGGCAACTCCTCGAATATCCCGAGCTGGTGAGGATAGTTCCCCAGAGGACGACACACCCCTCGGCAAGGCAACCTATACTCGAGTAGCAGGACCTCGTTAGCTTATAAAGGGTCCCATCGTGAAGATTGGTGGTATTCACATTCCTAAACAAGTGAGCCTTGTTCATGACAATGGCGTCTCCATCCCATCCCCTCAACGTGGCCGTCATCGGTGGTGGCTTTGCCGGCCTCTCTCTGCTCATCGGCCTGCAGAAATACTCGCACATCAACGCCCATGTGTACGAATCAGGAAGCAAGTTTTCTGAGCTGGGTGCTGGCGCTGTCCTTGGTCCCAACTCGCAACGAGCAATGAAGTTGATCGACCCCCGCATCCACGAAGGTTTCGAGCGACGCGCCGCTTTCGATCCAGAAGATGCCGACGAAAATGGGCGTTATCCGTGGGTGACCGTGTCGAAGGGAGAAGAGCCTGATCTCGGGGTGAGGGTGGTCGACTACCGACATGAAATCCGCGGGTCCACGATCCATCGAGCCCATTTCCTCGAAGAGCTGGTCCAGCTCGTCGAACCGCACCGCGCTCACTTCGGGCAGCGGCTGGTCAAGATCCAGGAGAACGGTGACGATGCGCCGGTGACGCTGTATTTCCGGGATGGCACGACTGCGACCGCCGACCTGGTGGTTGGAGCCGACGGCATCCACTCGGTGACGCGAAAGCATCTGCTGGGCGAACATCCTGCCGCCAGTGCCTTCTTCACGGGAGCCATCATTCATCGCGCGACCGTTCCATTGGCGGCCGCAGAGGCCAAGCTGGGCGACGTCCGGAACAATTTTGGCATTCAATGCGGCAAGGACGGTCTGGTGTTTGGGTTCCCCATGGCCGAAAGAAGCCTCTACTACTTGGGCATCACCACCTTTAACAACGACCCCGTGCCCGAGGATAAGTGGGTGCTGCCAGTCGACGTCGCAAAATTGCGGAGGACCTTTGCCAACTACGGGGACTACGTGCGGAAGCAGGTCGCTCTGGTGCCGGACGATGGCTCCGCGATGGGCTGGTCCATCTGGGAAATGCCCCCGGCTCCGACATACTACAGAGGCCGTGTCGTGCTAATGGGCGACGCAGCCCATGCGTCAACCCCGTTCCAAGGCGCCGGTGCCGGCCAGGCAATCGAGGACGCACTGGTCCTCGAGCGACTTCTTGGAAAGTACCTCGATACCACCCAGAAGACCATCTACCGGTTCAGTCCCTCCGAGACAATCCAGCTGGTCTTCCAGGCGTACGACACCGTGCGCCGTTTCCGTACACAGAAGGTCGTCACCACCAGCGCCGAGGCTGGTCGCGTTCTCAGCGGCAATGAGCCGGGCGCCACGATGGAGGCGGCAGATATCCGTGAGCGGCGGAAAGACCGGCTGAACTGGATCTGGAATTGCGACCAGCGGCAGCAGGTGAAGGACGCCTTTCAGATCTTTGAGGAGGCACAGTTTGCTGCGGCGCGTCGGGAGGTTGGCCGTGGCTCAAAGCGGGCTTCACGTCTGTAGGGCTATTGTCTGAGGCTCTTGTCTGCCGACCGCAGCTGTCAGTTTGTATATTGCAAGAATGAGAGGTTTGGGCTGGAGTAGCGGGATAAAGAGCGTGAGATTTGTCACTACCAACGCAACATATATATGGATATGTATATATATATATATATATATTGCCTACATCTACATTCCGGTGTGTTCGGAACATCGAGTTCTGCAGGACAAACCTGACCGATCCTCAATTTCGCCTCCGAAGAGAAATATGATGAGACTCTTGGCCGAGATGCTATTGACCGAATCCAATGCGTGCACCGGGCAACCGCGCGCCGCGTTGGAATTAGTCCGGCTGACACGCTGTTCCCCGAATGTGCCACCTCGGAGAATTGCGCAATGATATATCTGGAATAGTTTGGTTTCACAGCCTCCATTCCGTGGAACTCCCAGCTGAAAGGAAAGCGAGATTACCTGCAGTTCCCATCCTTCTCCAGAGCCCGAACCCATTCCGCAAGACCGAAGATGTCGGCCACAAGCACCGCGCCATACTACTATTCATACGTCCTGGATGCCGCCACGGCTGTCATCGGTTCGCTCCTGATTTACTCCGGGGTGGTTGGAACCTTTATCGACCCTCTCCGCTGTGAGTGCTGACCTGGCCCCCCTTGGAGCTTGCTGACTCGTCTTAGGGGCAAAGTTCTTTGGCCTTCCGACGGCAACCCCGGAGAATGCTGTTCTCTTTCCCTCGGCAACGGGCCGTAACCTGGGTGCAGGGATTTTCGTTTGGATCCTGACGTTGTTAGGCGAGCGCAAGGTGTTGGGCATATTCCTCCTCTGCTGGACATGGGCAGGCATCGCAGATACCAAGATTCTCTATGAGCACCCGCACGGGCAAAGCCAGTGGATGCACATCAGAAACATCTTGATCCTGCTGGTGCTTGGGCCTCTCTTGATCCGATCGGCAACGGCGTGAAAGGAGTTTTACACGGATCCGGCTCTCGGACCAGCTGAAGTGACAAGCCTTGTTGTCTTTCTGAGGCACTCAGGAGTAGTTGTATAGATTGAATAGCCCCAGTGCAGTCAGCTGGGCTTGTTTACGCCGGTTGTGTGGCCACGAATGGAAGTGGATAGTAATGGGGGTGTCCGGAGAAGATTGGGTGGAACAGACTGGGTTCCAATCTGATCGAGAAAATAGAAATACGTGAAGCTTCTACATAACATCCATTCAGACCTCTGCTTCGAGATGCGTAGCTCCAGTATACTCCGCTCATAGTGGAGATGGGAAGGCTGCTACGGGAATACTCGAAGCATCGGAATCCGGTGGCGGCACATCCCGAAAAAAAAAAAAAAAAGGAAAAAAAAGGAAGCGAAATCAGCAGCAATCTTTGACAACGAGCGTAAGATACGAGCGGCCATGTTGATAAATGGATCAGAATGGGCAATATACCGAGCGCCCCTTCAGCTCGCTGATGAGCAACGGACTTGGCATGTAGCAAATAAGCGACCCTCATCTCCATCGTGTCAAAAGGACCCTCGGATCGTATCAGTCGGGATGAAGGACGGGCATTTCGGGGACGGGTGAATCGCGGAGAGATGATGGCTTTGGGGGCTGAGTGATATCGCTGTTGCCGGGCCTCCGGAATCAATGCTCTTGTCCAGTGAGATGCCTTATTAGTCGGCCTTGACAACACCTGGCTGCGGTTGCTTCTCCTTGAGTCCCTCGAAAAGTCTCTCTCACTCTGAAAGAGTGGCTTTTAAGGAGTGGCTCGTCTAGACAACTTCATCAGTCTTCTTCCTCCCGGTCATCCGCCATGACGCCCATCTATACACCCACAACCAGTTCAGATTCCGACCGGGAGACGCACCGGCTGAAGCTCGTCTACTTCAGCAATGAGTTCCCGAGGGATGATTTACAGGGCGTGTTCCGCCGCCTGCATACCCACAGCAAGGACAGCAGTCACCCCATCCTGGCCGACTTCATATCCAAGGCGACCTGGGCCATCAAGGACGAAGTGCGGCAGTTGCAGACGGAGCTGAAAGACCTGATTCCGCCGTTTGAGACTCTCTTCAGCTGGGCTGAAAACACAGAGCTTCGAGAAGGTCTGATATGCGGCGCTGTGGACGGAGTGTTGCTTCTCGTGGTTCAATTGGCAACGTACATTGGGTGAGTGAGCTGGCATCTTGACACGGAGGTAGCTGACATCCTCTCCAGATACGCAGAGAATCGTCCCGACGATCTGGTCGACTTTACGAACACAAGCCTTGCCGGCCTGGGACTTGGCCTTCTGGCATCGACCGCCGTCTCATTGTCTTCATCGTTGGCTGACTTGCCGGAGGCTGGTGCGGATGCAGTGCGTCTGGCTTTCCGCCTGGGAATCCATGTCCAGAGCGTCTCTGCAAATCTGGAAGCCCGTGAGCCGTCAGAAACCCCCGATACCTGGGCGTATGTCGTGCACAATGTCGACCCAGAGGCCGTCCAAAAGGAGCTCGACACAATCCATGCCCAGAAGGAAACGCCCGCCACTGGGAAGATCTTCGTCAGTGCCGTCAGCCGCACGTCTGTCACAGTGAGCGGACCGCCAGCGCGGTTAAAGGCCCTGTTCATTACGTCTGAGTTCTTCCGCGAGTCGAAGTTCATTCCCCTTCCCGTCTATGGCGGCCTCTGCCATGCGCCCCATGTCTACAACCTCCAGGATACGCAGAGCATCGTCCGTGGTAGCTCATTGAACACAGTCCGGACAAACTCTCTGCCAGCGATACCACTCTACTCCACCAGCACCGGTCAATGCTACCAAGTCAAGAACGCTATAGAGCTGTTCGAGGCTATCGTCTCGGAGCTCCTCACCCAAGCAATATACTGGGACCGTGTGATAGCCGGCGTCGTCGAGAGAGTCGAGACCACTGTCGCCGCGGGAATGCTGGTGCATTGCTTCGGTAACTCCATTCCCCTCAACGATCTCACGACTGAGGTGAAGAACAGCATTACGCACCCTAACGTCTCAATCAACAATCTGATGAACTGGCTCACCGAACCCACGCCCCAGTATACTACCCCCCGCAGCCCGGCACAGGCTAAGCTAGCGATCGTCGGCATGGCCTGTCGGCTTCCTGGAGGCGCGACAGACCTTGAACAATTCTGGGAGATTCTAGAGAAGGGTTTGGATGTCTCACGACAAATCCCAGCGGATCGGTTTGATGTCGAAACGCACTACGATCCAACTGGCAAGGACCTCAACAAGACGATGACCCAATACGGCTGCTTTATCGATGAGCCCGGCTTGTTTGACGCGCCATTCTTCAACATGTCTCCTCGCGAAGCTCAGGTTGTTGATCCCCAAATGCGTCTGGCTCTCGTCACCGCGTATGAGGCGCTGGAACGTGCAGGCTACGTCGGCAACCGCACCGCAGCGACGCAGTTACCGCGAATTGGCACCTTCTATGGCCAGGCTGCAGACGACTACCGTGAAGTCAACCAGGGCCAAGAGGTTAGCACTTATTATATCCCAGGTGGCTGTCGTGCCTTTGGCCCCGGCCGGATCAATTACTTCTTCAAGTTCGCGGGTCCCAGCTACAGCATCGACACCGCATGCTCCTCCGGACTTGCGGCGATTGAGGTATATAAACCCACTCTCGTTTGTATATCACGTTTTCCAGTTACTGACAAATATGCTTAGGTCGCCTGTCAAGCGCTGTGGAACGGCACTGTGGATACTGCCGTTGCAGGAGGTGTCAATATCTTGACCAACCCCGATGGCTTCACAGGCCTCTGCAACGGCCACTTCCTCACCAAGGGACACAACGCTTGTAAGACGTGGGATGCAACTGCTGATGGATACTGTCGTGCGGATGGTATTGGATCATTGGTCATCAAGAGACTTGAAGACGCAGAGGCTGATAATGATAATATCCTGGGTGTTATCCTTGGAGCTGGCACAAACCATTCAGCAGAAGCAGTTTCCATTACCCATCCCCATGCGGGCCATCAAGCCTACTTATCTCGCCAGGTCCTCCGACAAGCGGGTGTCGACCCCCTGGACGTGTCCTACGTCGAGCTCCATGGCACAGGTACTCAAGCCGGGGACCACGAGGAGATGCAGGGTATTATGGACGTCTATGCTCCGCTTACCAGGCGTCGGGGCAAAGACCAGCCGCTGCACATCGGTGCTGTCAAAGCAAATGTCGGCCATGGTGAGTCTGTTGCAGGCACAACAGCCTTGATCAAGGTTCTCTTGATGCTCCAGAGGAACGCCATCCCACCGCATATCGGCATCAAGACAGAGATCAACCCCAAGTTCCCTCGGGACTTTGATAAGCGCAATCTCCATATCCCTCTCGAATTGACAAATTGGCCGCAGGTCCCTGGAAAGAAGCGCCTTGCCGTGGTCAACAACTTTGGCGCTGCTGGCGGGAACACGACGATGGTGCTGGAAGAGGCACAGGCGCGCAACATCACAGAAGCAGACCCGCGCAAGACGCACATCGTCGCCGTCTCAGCCAAGGTTAAGGCATCATTGACTGGGAATATTGAGCGTCTGATTGCCTATCTCGACGCAAACCCAGAGACCAACCTCGCCGATCTTTCGTATACTACAACCGCTCGCCGCTACCATCACTCGCATCGCCTCGCAATTTCCACCTCCTCAGTAGATCAACTGAAGAAGAACCTGAGTTCCGCCTTGAACAATGTCGATTCAATCAAACCGGTTGGAAAGTCGGGCCCTCCGCCAGTAGCTTTCAGCTTCACCGGCCAGGGCGCCTCGTACAAGTCGATGAGCCTGGAGCTGTACCACGATGTACCGACCTTCCGGGAGCATATCCAGCATCTTGACTCTGTCGCTCAGGGCCAGGGCTTCCCCTCGTTTATTCCCGCCCTCGACGGATCACATCCGAAGGACCATGCTCATTCTGCCGTTATCACGCAGCTTGCCCTGGTCTGCTCCGAGATAGCGCTGGCCAAATACTGGATTTCGCTGGGTGTGAAACCAGATGTCATCATTGGCCATAGTCTCGGCGAGTATGCTGCAATGCACATCGCCGGTGTTGTCACGGCCAGTGACACGGTATTCATGGTCGGGCGCCGAGCTCAGATGCTGGAAGAGAAGTGCAAGGTTGGGAGCCACAGCATGATGGCCGTTCGAGCTCCTGTTACCCAGATCCAGGAGTCCTCCGAGGGCAAGCCGTACACCGTGGCCTGCATCAATGGGCCTTCGGATACAGTGCTCAGCGGTACCAAGGAGCAGATGGACGACATTGCCGTCTCCCTTCAAAAGGCCGGCTATCACTGCATCAAGTTGGATGTAGCGTTTGCCTTCCACTCAGAGCAAATGGACCCGATCCTGGATGACTTCGAAGCCATTGCAGCAAGCGGTGTCCTCTTCCAGGAGCCAAAGGTGCCTGTCATTTCTCCCCTGCTCGGCAAAGTGATCTTCGATGGCAAGACACTGAATGCGAACTATGTCCGCCGCGCCACGAGGGAGACTGTGGACTTCGTCTCGGCTCTGAAGAACGCGGAGAAGATCCATACCATTAGCGAAGGCACTGTCTGGGTCGAAGTCGGGCCGCATCCTGTGTGCACCAACTTCATCAAAAATACCATATCATCCGTGGACGTTGCCGTCCCATCGTTCCGCCGGGGCGAGGATAACTGGAAGACGATGGCGGATGGTATGGCCGCTCTTCACCTCGCCGGTGTTGAGGTCAGCTGGAATGAGTTCCATCGCCCGTTCGAGCGCAGACTTCGTCTCCTGGACCTCCCAGCATATGCGTGGAACGAAAAGACCCACTGGCTGCAGTATAAAGGGGACTGGTGCCTGACCAAGGGCAATACGTTCTACGACGCCGAAAAGGAAGCTGCCAAAGCGAAGGCGCTCCCGGCCAGCGAGATCCAGACCACGACGGTACAGCAGATTATTGAGGAGACGTTCAATGAATCGAGTGGTACGGTCGTCATGCAGTCGGATCTGATGCAGGCCGACCTCCTGGCCGCGGCCCATGGGCACAGCATGAACAACTGCGGTGTGGTGACGTCGGTAAGTTGTTGTCACAGCGACAGTGGCATTGAAGTGTCTGTAAGTAACGGTGGATTGCTAACTGTGCTTGTAGTCCATCCATGCCGACATTGCGTACACCCTGGGCGGCTATCTCCATCGCCGTCTGAACCCACGAGCCAAGGACGTCAAGATGAACGTTGCCAACCTCGTCGTCACCAAGGGTTTGGTCGCCCAGACAAACAAGAAAATCCCCCAGCTGTTCCGTGTGACTGCTACCACGGCCGATGTTCACTCAGGCGTGGTCGACCTGACCTGGCAGAACGTGGACAATGATGGCAACGTCGACGAGCCATTCGCCACGGCTAACCTTTACTATGGAGATGCTTCCGAATGGATATCGTCTTGGGAACCCGTTACACATCTCGTCCACAGCCGCATCCGGGAGCTCGAGAGTCTGGCAGCGCAGGGCAAAGCCAACCGCTTCTCGCGGAATATGGCCTACACCCTCTTTGCCAGCAACTTGGTGACCTACGCCGACAAGTACCGCGGCATGCAATCGGTGGTCCTGCATGAATTGGAAGGGTTTGCTGATATTGAGCTTACTACCAAGGAAAGTGGTGTCTGGACCGTCCCCCCATACTTTATCGACAGCGTGGCACACCTGGCAGGCTTCATCATGAACTGCTCCGACAGCATCGACACGCAAAACAACTACTGTGTGACCCCTGGCTGGAAGGCAATGCGATTTGCAAAGCCTCTAACAGCCGGTGCCAAGTATCGCTCCTACGTGAAGATGATCCCGACGGCTGCGGACCCAACAATCTATCTCGGCGACGTCTATATCATGCAGGACGATCTCATCGTGGGTATGGTGAATGGCATCCAGTTCCGTCGGTATCCTCGCATTCTCCTCAGCCGCTTCTTCTCGCCACCGGATAAGGGTCTTGCAAACGACGTGAAGCCAAAGCCCGCTGCTTCTCACACGCCTGCTCCCGCGTCCGCACCACGCCCACCAGCGCCGAAGACGCCAGCCACCGGGCATGTCTCCAGTTCCGAGAAGAAAGATGTGAAGAGCACGCTGCCCTCGAGTAACGTTGCTAGCGCTACGCCTGCTCCGTCGAAGGAAGCTGCACCTGCTGCACCTGCCGCTCCGGCTGCCCCGGCTCCGTCCGACAAGGGCGCAGCTGCGTCCGGCGGCATCTCTGAGAAAGCGATCCTGCTCATCGCGAACGAGGCGGGCCTGGATATCTCAGACATGGATGATGGGGCTCGCTTCGCCGACCTGGGGGTCGACAGTCTCATGTCGCTGGTCATCTCGGAGAAGTTCAGGACGGAGCTGGACGTCAAAGTGAACGGAAGCCTGTTCTTGGACTATGAGACGATTGGAGACTTGAGGGAGTGGCTAGACGAGTACTACAGTTAGATGGGTCTATTGTTTCCTCTAGATTGGTGTCTATTCTGTGATTATAGTTGTACATCCTAAATTGACTGCTTTCCGTACTGTGAAGGATACTCTCCGTAGAATTCCTCTTCTCCTTTGGCCATCCAATTTCATATTCTGTGATTACACCGACGCCGTTTCTTCCGCATTACCACCGAGGCAATCTCCCGAGCCCAGGTCGGGTGGATGTTGCTCAGCATTGCTGCGCTTCGTCCCTTAACTGTTGGCCTTTGCCCTAACGGTCTCCAACGCGGTGGCTTCAGCGATACACGACACATCGCCATGGATACCTCCAGCAAGGTCTTCGCTCAGGACGATGAGTTTTGGGACAACTATCTTCGCGGGCGTCCACAGGTCCCGGACGCCTTCTGGGACTGCATCTTCGGCTATCACCAGGGCAAAGGCAGCGACTTTGGGACTGTCCACGATGTCGGCGCTGGAAATGGACCCTACGCACAGAGATTACGCTCTCGCTTTGACAACGTCATCGTGTCAGACATCGTAGCCGAGAACATTCGCCTCGCCCGCCAGCGTCTCCGAGACCAGGAAGGCTTCCTCTTCCGAACGGCACCGCTGGAAGACGCGGATGACATCCCGACCGGCAGCGTCGACATGGTGTTTGCGACCAACGTGATGCATTTCGCGGAGCCACAGCATGCTGCCATGGCTACTCTTGCGCGCCAGCTGCGTCCGGGTGGCACCTTTGTGGCATCCCTTTTCGGTCCCGCACGTTTTTGGGATGCAAAGCTCCAGAATCTATGGGAGCGAATCAGTCACCAAGGAGGCCGGGAGCTTCTCGAAGTGTCCGACGATCCAGACCAGATCATCAAGGTCATGGCGCGTACGGAGGACAGATACAACTGTGCCCCCCTTGATGACGAGCTTTTCCGCGACAGAACGCGCATCTACGTGAATATGGCGCACGGCGGCATCCAGGGCATGTTGCCCCCGGAACTCGCGCACAAAAACACCGAGCCCGATTACAGTGTGAAGGACACCAAGAGGGAGGAGACAATGGATGGATGGACCTTTCAGACCGATCTGGCGGGCGTCAAGGAGCACTTTGACTCGTTCCCCTTCATTTCGCGGTTTCCCGACGCCTTCACGGACCTGTACAAGGAGTTGGATGCGCTACTCGGTGATGGAAGGACCGTCGAGGGCTATTTCCCAGTTACCATAATCCTAGCTACCAGGAAATAGACACACAAAGTTCTCTCTTTGCTCCACGGCCTGTGTGACTGCCGAATTAATCACCCGAAGCGTCGGATTTGCTTCAGTATATATAGCCCGACTGGTGCCGGTCTCCGTCATCCATTGATCCACCTGCCTCTCACCATGCCTGCCCCAGCGCATATCCAGAAAGAGACGATTGACAGGTTTCTCACGGCGTGGAAAAACGGCAGCGCTCAAGACACTATCGCCCTCTGGTCCGATGACTTCGAGCAGCGCCTGCTGCCTCTGTCGCTGCAGCAGCCCTCGCGACCGCGCGCCCACGCCGAGTTCTTCTACCCGAAGCTGGTAAACAATCTCACAAACTGGAAGGTCGGTGAAATAAAATGCCCATCTAGTAACGTTCATGCTTATGAAGCTCATCCATGCAGCTGGATATCAAGCACATGGTTCACGACACGGACAACGGCACAGCGGCAGTCTACGCAACCTCGTCCGCAGAAACCCCCATCCCCGGAGAAATGTGGACGAACGAGTATGCAATCTTTTTGTCCCTGACCGAAGATGGCTCCAAGGTCAAGCGACTGGAGGAAATGGTGGACTCTGCATTTTACCAGCACTTCTTCCCGAAGTTCCAGAAGTACCTGGCGGAACAGGGCGCACTCAGTAGCTAGACGAGCGATAGGTTTCTTTTTTTTGATATGACCCGTTTTCATCTGATATTATCCTGAGTCAATCTCTCAAAAATCGGCGTAATTGTCGGACACCGGACGGGTGTGGGACAAATCGATATATGCCGATGTGGCTTACCCTTCTTAAGCCCGAGACATCCAGGCGCCTGTCAGCAACAGCGAGCATCGGCGATGGCGTCCAACAACACGTACGCGGTCCTAGGATCGACCGGAAATTGCGGCCGGGCACTCATCCAGAACCTCCTCGACAGGCCCGGCGCCCGGATCAACGCATACTGCCGCAATCGATCCAAGCTTCTTGGGCTTCTCCCGGACTTCAAGCCCGGCGGAAGGATCGAGATCTTCGAGGGAAGCATCCACGATGTCGAGCTCCTCACCTCATGCTTGCGCGGTTGCCGCGCCGTGTTTCTGGTGGTCTCGACGAACGACAACATCCCCGGCTGTCGCCTCGCCCAAGACACCGCTGCCGCTGTCATTGCGTCGCTCCAGCATCTCAAGGAGCGCCAGGGAGACGGTAGTCCTCAGCCACCCAAGCTGATCCTCCTGTCATCGGCGACGATCGACGACCACTTCTCGCGTCACGTCCCGTACGTGCTCCGAACGATCCTCCTGCGCTCCGCGTCGCACGTCTACCATGACCTGATCGAAACCGAGAAACTCCTTCGCGCCCAGGAGGACTGGCTGACGACGATCTTCATCAAGCCTGGCGCTCTGTCTGTGGATATTCAGCGAGGACATGCGCTGAGCCTTACCGACGAGGAGAGCCCCGTGTCTTACCTGGATTTGGCAGCTGCCATGATTGAAGCCGCAGACGACGGCAGCGGGAGCTATGATATGAAGAATGTGAGCGTCGTCAACGCGAATGGGAAGGCCAAGTTTCCCACCGGCACTCCAATGTGCATCTTCATGGGCCTGCTGCGGCACTTTTTTCCATTTCTACATCCGTACCTGCCCTTAAACACGGGCCCCGGGTGATTCTACGAGTTGGTAGCAGATAGTATCAATTAGTTATTCAATTTCTCCTGTCCAAGACTGAATCCTCCGTGCCACAGTCGGGCTGGCGTCATCTAAGTCTTCAGAGTCATTACATGACCGTGCAATTGTGACCTCTATCCGAGTTGGATTATATTTATAGGAACATCTGTATCTATACGTCCGATACCTCAAGCGGCACCACCATCCAGAGTGATGACCTTGCCGTTCACCCACTCTCCTTCTTTGCTCACCAGGAATCCCACCACATTCGCGATATCCTCGGGGAACCCATTCCGATGTAGCGGCGACGCGTGGGCCGCCATCTGCTGACGCTCCTCCGCCGTGAACTTCTCGCCGCCGGGGATGTAGTGGTGCGAGACGGCGTGGAACATGTCCGTGACCGTGCCCCCAGGCGCGACGCCGTTGACGGTGATCTTCTTGTCGCCGCAGTCCTTGGACAGAATGCGGACAAAGGAGTCGATGGCGCCCTTGGAGGCCGAGTAGAGCGAGTGCCGGGGAACACTAAAGTCCCTGGACGTGTTGGAGGAGGTGAGGATGATGCGCCCACCCTCCTCGAGCACACGGTACGCCTCGCGGGCGACGAAGAACTGCCCGCGCGTGTTGAGGCTGAAGACGCGGTCGAATTCCTCCTCCGTCACCTCCTTCAGGTGCCCGAAGCTGACGACTCCCGAGTTGCTGACGGCGATATCGAGACGTCCGAAGTGTGCGACCGCGTCGTCAAAGAGCTTGACCGTCTGCGACACGTCGCGCACGTCGGCCTTGAGGGCGATCGCATCCGAGTTGAAGCTCTTGATCTGGGCGACTACCTTTTCGGCGTGTTCGGCGGAGTTGGCGTAGTTGACGACGACTTTGGCGCCGAGGCGACCGAGATGGATGGCAATGGCGGCGCCAATGCCACGGCCGGACCCTGTAACGAGCGCGACTTTGCCGTCCAGGCGGCCGGGGATGTAGGGCGCTGTCATGTTGGATGGGATGGGAAGAAGTGCAGTGAGCTTGAGGCAAGGAAACTGTTGGTTGAGATCTCGAAGGGGTCCAACGTTGAGCGAAAGCAGATGTCATATACCTCCGAGTTCCTATCGCGGCGTCCAGCATTCCCGACGTCCGATGTCGAAGCCCTAGTAGCTCGGGATGTCGCCCTCGGGGTATTGAGAGCTGATCGCGACGCCGGAGGATTGTTTCTCAGCGCGTCAGAAATTTCTCCTCGATGGTTTATCAACAGAAACTCCAAATTGAGAGACTTTTCCATTCACCGATTCGTCCCTACACTTCCAATCTCCAGACCTGAGACTCAGCATCATGGCTAAAGGCGTGCCCGCTTACGAAGGTATTCGTTTCCGACAGGCATATCCGCGCTCATCCTAACTGCAGTAGACCTCACCGGCTGTCAATTCGCGCTCTTCGAATGGGCCGAGAGCTACGACAGCAAGGACTGGGCTCGTCTTGCCCAGTGCATTGCCCCAACGCTCCATGTACGCGTCTCATACTCCCCGTGGCAAGCTGCGTCTGACGTTGTAGATCGACTACCGCACCGTCATGGGCCAGGAATGGGAGTCGATGCCGGCGGCCGATTTCGTAGCGCTGGCATCAAGCCCCAAGTTCCTCGGCAACGCGCGCATCAAGACGCAGCATTTGATCGGGGCCTCGAAATGGGTTCAAACGGGCGAGGACACCATCACGGGCTATCACCAGATGCGCGTGGCGCACCAGAAATACAGCGATGATGCGCTCACGGAGGTCCTGCACAAGGGTCATGCCCACGGCAATGCCACGACCAAGTTCCGCAAGGTGGAGGGCGAGTGGAAGTTTGCAGGGCTGGAGCCGGGGATTCGATGGCATGAGCACGATCTCGACAAGATCTTTGCGGACTAGCTGTATCTGAGTCGAAGAAGAAGAAGAAGAAGAAGAAGCAAGATTAGCACCATTCTCCTACATCGGTGAGGCTGGTAATGCGCGAAAGCATCAAACGTTACAATGAGCAGACTTATACTTGAACTGGTCAACAAATCTAGACAACAACTTCATGTACTCATTCCCTCCTGTATTCAATCACGATATCACACTCTAAGTAAGAATCTCCTTCAGCTTCAGATCGGCCTTGCGCTTCTCCTCGGCCAGGATCCCCGCAAAGTTCGCTCGTCGCGGGACAAATTTGACCCCGAAGGGCTTCGGCCTGAGCACCACAGAGGACGTGAACCCGGTGAGGATGTCGGTATGCAGCGGCTCGGTAGGCACGATATCAAACGCCCACAGGATCTGCGCAAACCCAAGGCGCATGTTCTGG
Source organism: Aspergillus lucknowensis (assembly GCF_044049455.1). Taxonomy (NCBI): domain Eukaryota; kingdom Fungi; phylum Ascomycota; class Eurotiomycetes; order Eurotiales; family Aspergillaceae; genus Aspergillus; species Aspergillus lucknowensis. The sequence goes on along the minus strand of NW_027263547.1, from coordinate 1,164,188 downwards.
AAGAAAAAGTCCTTCCCGGGGCACTCCCTGCGTCCGGCGCCAAAGGTGTAGAGCGTCTTCCTTCCCACCTGCGAGATGCCTTTTTTGGCCCCAAACTCGTCCAGGATGAATCGCTCGGGCATGTACCGGTCGGGCTGGTCGTAGAACTCCGGGTCCTGCTGGATGGTCCACTGGTTGAGCACCACCGTCGCACCCTTGGGGATGTGGTAGCCCATGACGATCTCGTCGGCGAGCGTCTCGCGCGGCAGGCCCAGGGGGGACACTGGGCGCCACCGCAGAGCTTCAGTCACGCAGGCATTGAGATACGGGAGCTCATTCAGGTCGATAGATTCTGGAAGAGCCGTGTCGCTGTTGAATACGCGGTCAATCTCGGCCTGGGCCTTGCGCTGGGCCTCTGGATGGGCAGCCAGGGCAAGGAGGATGATCTGGAAGGTGACCACCGAGGAGTCCACCGCTGCGTCACTGTTTGTCGTCAGCACCGACTAAATTTTATTGCAGAGACGGGTACGTACAGCATTCCGCCCATCATCAGCTTGATCTCCTGCTCTGTGAAACGGCCCTCAGGCGCAGTGGATGGATCGACTGACTGCTCGAGAAGCCTGGGGATGAGCGACTGGAACGTGCCATGACGAGCTTTCTTCGCCTGGTTCATCATGGCCCCGTACGCATAAAGCAGAGCTTTGCGTGTCTTTATCGCCTTGCCCTTCCACCCGGCAAAGATTGCCGGCACCCAGCGCAGGATGGGGAAGATGTCGACCGGCGGTGCACTGGCAGGATCGACCAGTTCTTCCATCAACCCCTGCGAATAGTGATAGTCATGGACCCAGTTCTCGTCATAGTCTTCGACGGGAGATCCGCTCAGCATGGCAATCGGCGTGGTTACACCCCTGCGGACTGAAGTCAGCATACCGGACGTGCGAGGGAGTGGAAGGCGCTGCGCACCATTGGTTAATATGCTCCATCCAGTCATCACTCGATTGGAACAAGTTATAGATCAGACGCGTGCCTGCTGCCTTCTGCATGGGAGCCAGCTTGAACAGTCCCTGGCCGACAAGGAACTGCTTGGTGATTGTACGCAGCCGCCGACTGTAGTCATTCCGCATGAAGAGGCTGTACGTGTTGCGGGCGTCTGGCAGGATGTGTTCCTGCGCGATGTACCGCGGGGGCCTCGCAGAGAAGTGCTGTCCACGCTTGACGATGTGCTCGTAGATGAGGTTGGCGTCGTTCAGAATGACCATATTGTTCGGTCCCAGCTTGAGCCCGACAACAGGACCGTACTCTCTCGCCCATTCATGGTACTTCAGGAACGGCAGAGCGAGCGGAATCTGATGCAGGTTACCCAGACCGAGCAGCGTGCGAGGGCCGGGAGGGTAGTTTGCCGGCCGTAGGGTTGATAGGAGCCATAGTACTCCGTTGTACAGGGAGATGCCACCGACAACGACCAGGGCGAGAAGCACCGGCGCGCTTAATGCCATTGTCTTCCAAAATGATCAGACTATCGTGAAGGGCAGCTCAATGAATCACAATGGCATTCAAGCTACAATGCCACGACATGCACCCCCCCGCACCTTTATTGAGAGACCCTACGGGCTCTCTACGGCTCCAGTCCTCCCCTCAGGCCGTTATTGACACGGAGGATAGACGGCTAGCCACGACAAGGCCCCGTACGAGGGCGTGGATTGCCCCTCATCCTCCAGAACGAGGGAAATCGCCCGAGGACCCCCTGCCGCTCCATTGCAGCGTATGCTCCGAGTTGGGGAATATGGTACAATTAGTTAATTATACCGCTCGGAGAGATTCACGCATGAGTCATGGTGCCAGATGAGAGGAGGGTTGCCTTCACCCGAAGCGACTTATCGTTGGAAGCATGGCACCGCCACGGGCACGGGTTGGTATATCAGGAACGACAGAGACGTAAAGGAAAAGAAATACAGCGATAATCTATTGCTATCTATTTGTGCCTGTGGAAACAAGGCTACACATTGTCATCTATAGCCGTGGTGTATGTTGAGTTTCGAGCTCCTCCGCGTCATACAACCTGCGCTCCCGGATGATTCTTCAACACATAGTCAGGCAGGAACGGAATCAGAATGTCTTTCTTGCCGAGATCGACCCCCTTCGAGCGGAGAATCGCGTAGGCGATGAAGACGTGGAAGAGCGTCTCGGGCATCCCCGTCGCCATCGTGAACTCAGCAGCAGGAACTTGACGAAAGGCATCGGCTCCATCCTCCTCCGGCCCAATCTGCATGGGCAGCGTGATCTCGTCGGCCTTTCTCTCAACCTCGTCCGGTCCAAACTGTGCCAGAATCTCCAGGGTCTTTTCCACCCGCGCAATCAGTTCCGGCCACGAAGTCTCCATTTCGCCCCAGTTGGTCCCAGCTTCGTTCCACGGGACGAGCTTCTTGCCGGCCAGGGCCTCTGCTAGACGGACAGGGCTTCTCGTTGCGATTCGTACTTGTAGGCGGAGCGGAAACATGTCGGGCGCAAGCCGTGACTCGATAAAAGTGGCCACATCTGGGTGTTTTGCAGCCACCTGGAGGATACGAAGGAGGACCCCAAGCGCCTTGGTGTAGGAGCCGATGCTGATATCGTAGAAGGGGACGGGTGCCATCGCGGACGAAGCTCGTGCGGCGTAGAGAGGAGGCGTAAACCACGCCTCGGCTGTCAATCCGAGTGCAGATCTACTTGTACTCGGGTGCCCTCGGGCTATTGACTAATGGCGAGCTTATAAATAGGGTCCGTGTCAGATTATAGCACTGTAGATCATGGCGCAGGATCTGAGTAAATCTCCCGAGCCCGCTTGATGTGCCTGATCCTGCGAGATGCAGCTGCGGCTGAATGTACAGGGTCTGATGTCAACACAAGGATTCGAAGGAGAAACTGAGTTATGAGTCTGCTACCACTAAATGGTTCACACGCTGATATCCACTGTCTTTACTGCAGCAGCACCCCTCCGCTTGAATGCACGCTGGTCCCTGTGATGTTCGAGTCCCGCAGCAAGTAGATGAATGCCTCCGCCACCTCCTCCGGCTGCCCGACCTTGCCGAGAAGCGCCGTCGAGGCAAAATACTCCTTCGTGGCCCTGCGCACCTCCGGTGTCGGACCCCAAATCTCCGTCTCCGTCGCCCCAGGGTGAACGACATTGACCCGGAGCGGCGCCAGGTCCAGCGCCAGCGCGCGAGTCAGCCCGTCCATGCCGGCCGAGTACGCCGCGGCGGCCGGCCATCCCTTGATGGGCTTCTCGCCCAACCTGCCGCCGCAGAAGATAAGACTCGAGGTGTAGCTGGGTTTCAGAAAGCGCGGGGCAAGCTTCGCGAGCAGGGTCGGGACGACAATCGTCAGCTGGGCCTGGTCGAGCAGATACCCGCGGTCGACTCTGGTGACGGGGAGCATTCCCGCGCGTCCTGCGGTCACGACGATGTGGTCGAGCTTGGAGTCGGCGGTGGTTTCGGTGAGGAGTTTCTCGAGGCCCTGCTCGACGTTGGGCTTGGACAGGTCGATGGTGAATCCGCGGATGTGCGTGTCGCGGATGGAGGCCTGCGACTTGATCTTTTCGACCGCGCTGGCGACGCGGGATGGGTTCGAGGATGCGATGGACACGCGGGCGCCTTGTTCAGCGGCGAGTCTGGCGACAGCAGCACCGATACCGGAGGAGCCGCCGATGACGAGGAGAGACTGGCCTGAGATGGGAGGCATTGTGGCTGTTGCTTGTGTTGGTGTCGGACGATACGAGTTGACGATGCTGTAGATGGAGAGAATTATGTAGACAGTCTGCCACATGTAGATGCATACAAATATATATATCACTCTACTAACCGGCCTTCGGAGCTGTAAAGTCCGTTCGGCGAAATGAATTCATTTATGCCAATTCGCCCGAGTCAGACCGAGCGCTTGAAGATGGAAGAACATGGGTGTGCAAGCTATCCTCACATCCCTGGTCTGGATGAAGCACGAGATACCGCATTAGGAAAGCCGGACACGCTGCCGGACGATGCCTTTGGGACTGTACGGGCTTCTCATCCCTCCATTAAGCAGTACTATTTTTTGACTATCTAGTGATGACGAGATCACAGTAAAATTGGACTATAGAAAACCGAAATAAAGCAATTTCTATATCACCCCTCACCCAATCTGTTCCATTCTGATGCATCCTTTTTGGCCGGAATGTTTACGGAGCAGGCTCGGCCGGCTCCTCCTTCTTGTCCTCCTGCGCAGGCGGCCCAGGTGGGACAGGAAGCTTCTTGAAGGGAATCGCCAGCGACAGGATCACGGTGAATGCCGCACCCGCAAGCGAGAACGCGAAGACGTCCTTGATACCGACCATATACGCGTTGTGGATGGCCGCGAGGTCGGCGCCCTGGAAGACGTGAGAAACTTCCGAAGCGCCGGTGGTCAGGACCCGGATGGGGTCGATGTTGGGGGCGTGGACCGCGAGTTCCTTGAGCATGTAGTTGGCGAAGATGGACTGCGCCATGGTGACAAAGTAGGCGCCGCTGATCGAGTTACACACTGCTCCAGTTAGAATCTGACACCGTGCGCCTCCTGGGATAGCCAACTTACTGAGCATGACACCGGTGGTAGGCGCGATGTGCTCCGGTTTCGAGAAGCTCTGCAGCGCAGTCATGGGCACCTGGTTACCCAGGCCAATGCCGATACCGAAGATGACCTGAGGCCCGATATACCGCGCCTTCGACGAGTCGACCTCGAGAGTATAGAGGAGGGCCGCGCCGACGGTTGCGAGAATGCCACTGAGGAACTCGTACGGCTGGAGGAGGCGCGTCTTTCCAATGAGGAAGCCGCTGAGCATCGACCCAGCCGCGAAGAAGGCCATGAAGGGCAGACTGTTGACGCCGCTCGCGATGGCGGACTGGCCGTGGATGGACTGGAAGTAGATGGGCAGGTAGAACAGCACCTGGAAGTTGGCGAGATTCGCACTGAAAGTGTCAGCTGGAGATCTTGCTTGGGGGGGCTGCTTTGTTCACTTACATCCAACCGTACAGCGCATTGGTCCAGACAAGACGCGGCTTCAACAAGGCCAGCGGCACCATGGCGTACTCGCCCTGAATCCACTCGACGGCGAAGAAGGCGATCGTCAGGACCACCCACATCACCAAGGTTGCGACCACCGAGCCGTCACTCCAGGGCTTCGTCTGGCCACCCCACTGCAGGGCCAGGATCAAGCACAGGAGCGAGGTGAGCAGCAGCGCAAAGCCGGGCAGATCGAGCTGGCGCAGGATCTCGACCCAGGTGGCGGGGGCGGGCTTGATGTGCTTGGGCACCTTGAAGAAGAGCACGACCAGGGCAATGACAGGGCCGCCGACGGGCAGGTTGATCCAGAAGCACCATCGCCAGGTGACCTCGCTGGTGAAGGCGCCGCCGAGGAGAGGGCCGATGATGGTGGAGAACATGAAGACTGACATCCACATGCCAATCAACATCGGCCGCTTCTTGGGCTCTGCGACGTAGCTGATCATCAGCACGGAGCCCCCCAGCGTCCCAGAGCATCCCCAACCCTGCAGCGCTCGTCCGACAATCAGGGCGGCGCTGTTGGGAGCGGCCGCCGCCAAGATGCTGCCGACCAGGAAGATGACGACGGAGACAAGATAGACCAGCTGGGCCGAGAAGTACTTGTAGAGCTTTCCCCACATGGGCGCGGAGCTGCCGACGAGGAGGAAACAGGCGCTGCCGTACCAGCCGACGTCGTCGAGCCGGTGGAAGTCGTCGGTGATGCCGGGGATGGCGGTTGCGACGATGCCCTAGCGGTGTTACTCAAGCAACTCGAGGGCGAACGGGGAACTCACAATATCCAAGGCCGCGAGCAGCGTGCTCAGGAAGATGGTGCCCATGATGGCGGCCAGACGAAAGCCCTCGGCATACTCGGGCTCAGGGGGCGGGCTGTCATCGTGCTTCTCCTGGATGGCGATGTCGGGCGTGGAATAGCCGCCGTCGGTGGTGCCGCTGTCTTCGTCTTTTGTCATGGTGCTGGGAGTGCTGTCTGCAAGCGTGCTCGTTGGTCGACTGCTGGACTGCTGGACGGCTGGTTTTGGGGAAAGGGATGAGGTCCAGCCAGCCTGGCTGCAGGGCTATACTATTATACTGATGGTGTTTCGGGCTGTTTAGTCAGAGGGCCCTGGATCTGCGCTGGCAGAGCACCCACTAGCTGCTTTGGACGGCAACTAAGCCTGAAGCAGAGCGACGCGTCGATTACAAATGCTCGATTGGCAGCTCCCAGGAGAGCCGGCAGCATCCATCACGGAACGGGTTAGCGGAGGTCCATCGTCAGGGCTTGCTGGCGCTGACCAACCCTCCCGATGGATGATCGTCGATGGCCGCCGGAGCAATTACTAATGGCGGCGGCGTGGCCATCGAGTGGTCCTTGCCGGCCGGGAGCTGAATCCTTTTGCGCTCTGGCAGGTGGGCCGCTCGCTGGCTCTTCTTTGTCTCTTATTTGTCTGCCTCTGAGCACTTGGTCGGGCGTGATGGCGCCATCTGACTGCGGAGGCGGCGGCGTCTGGACGCCGAGACAGAGACAAAGAAAGGCAAGGAAACGAAGAGAATCATAAGAATGGGAACGAGGAGGAGAGGAGGAAAAGAAGGAAAGAAAAAGGAGGGAGAGAAAAAAAAAAAAAAAAAAAAAAAAGAAATGAAAAAAGAAATGAAACGAACCCGAAAAACGACGACATGGGTTGCATACGGTCGTCACAGACGGCCCATCGTTATCATCACCACGACTAGCGCATCGCACATAAGAATTGCCCGCGAACGCCCTGCCCGTGAAGAAGTTGATCCTCAGCTGCTCTCCCCGTCGAAGGAGCTCCAACCTGGACGCCACCCTTTCGTCGCGAGGGGGCCAAACGAGATGCCTGGCGTCTGGATGCAGTCCCTCCGGCGGTACTTTGGCCGAGGGTTGCATCCCAGGCCTCGTCGCGAGTCTCCGTCTGCGGCTTCATTGGGCGAGGGCAATAATTCCGGACACGAGGGCCTGGGGATCTAACGGGAACTGGTCAAAGAAAGTCATGAAATCTCTCCGCCGGACGGCTTCCAGAAGGCCAACGTCTTCACGCAGGACGGCGATACGATGACTCTGTCTCGACTAGCGCGCCATGCGAGGAACCGTCCTTCTTCATCTCGCTCGGGTTGCTCTTGGCTGACAGCCAGAAGCTGATTTATCAGTCGCCCGAGCGCCGCATCTGCCTTCTTCTGGAGGCTACCTGGTCGACCGTTCTGCACCCATCCCTTGATGCTCATCGTAAAAGCTCTAAATATATATTGACTGATCTTCTCACCCTCGTCCTGATCATGAATCCCGACATCGCCGACGACGCAGACTCCGCGTCGCCGCGTGCCCCCCCCGTCGTCCGTCGCAGCGCCCTGGGCTGCACCAAACTGCGCGACAGCTGCCACTCCTGTGCCACCTCCAAGATCAAGTGTCCCAAGGAAAAGCCCTCCTGCTCCAAATGCGAAGCCCGAGGCATCGAGTGCCAGTACTTCTTCGCCCGGCGCCCCGGTCGTCGACGCGAGAACAGCACCGGCCACCCCACCAGCTGCACCAGCAACAACACCACCACCACCACCATCATCACCAACAGCAGCACCAGCAGCAGCAATAACTCTTCCTCCTCCTCTTCCGCCTCCTCCTCCTCCTCCCCGTCTTCGTCCTCCTCCGTATCGTCGCATCCCAAGTCCGTTCCCGACAAAGACCCCCCGCGAGCCCCCGACGCCATCGAGGCGAATCCCCCAGACCCCCCCTTCCCCAGCAACAGCGTGCTCGATATCGCTCCGACCGACCATGTCCTTGGTCCGTATTCATCAGACCTCTTTTCCGTGCTCGAGGACCCGAGTGTCTTTGCGCCGCTGCCTGATTTCGACTCCAATATGACCGACGTCGACTTCAGCACCATGGACTACTTCGAGCAGCCCGCCATCGACAGCGACAGCTTCACGCGGACGCTGAACGATATCGGGTCGCTTCTCATACCGGAGACCATCAGCTTCGACCTCAGCGCGCTGGATACAGACCCCCTGAGTGCCTCGGCGGTGCCCTCGCTCGCCTCCAGCGTGCCCACCCCGTCCACCACGCACTCCATGATGATGATGCGCGCCCCGTCTGCCGACATCGCCTGTCGCTGTATAGCCCAGGCTCTCGACGTGCTGAAAGTGCTCTCGTCTGCCAAGTCTCCCCCCGTCTCCCCGTTTGGCGGTCCCGGTGCCGCGACGATGAGCTCTGCGCAGGCCGTAATGGCGGAGAACCAGCAATATATCGAGACTGTCGGCGGTCTCCTGTCGTGCTCCTCGTGCACGGACGACCCGTTTCTGCTGGCCATCGTCTCCATGATCGTCCTCAAGATCCTGGAGCGATACGCCGCCACGGCGCGAACCCAGGTGTCCAGCGTAAGAGGCGCCGGCGAGTCCGATCCGGGACAGCGGCCCGCATCCGGCATGATCCCCAGCGGCAAGGACCAGATGAGGCCTCTGAGCCGGTCATATAACATGCCCCGGGACGACAGCACCGGGGCTCGCGTCCCGGCTCGGCTGGTGCTCAGCGAACTGCACCGCGTGCAGCGGTTAGTGAATCTGCTGTCGCCGAAGCTCAAACGCAGCCAGGAGGCCGACACGCGAGGTTTCGAGCACGCAGCTTGGGGCCGTCACACTGTAGCAAATGAAAATGACAAGGCACATTCTACCCCGTTCTCTCCGAACACGCTGGCGCAGATGGAGGGCGACATGCGCAAGAGCCTCAGCTCGTTGTCCGCGGACATTATCAACAGATTGAGACAAGACTGAAATGAATGACTAGATTCGGCGTAAATGCTGTGTATTTTCTGCCCGTGCTTCCCTCCGTTCTCTCCTTTCTTCTCCTATTTGTGTGCTGTTCTGGTACCGCTGTATATAGTCATCTCTCCTTCAACATCCTTCACGAGCCATGATCTGGCCCACAGAGCAGCAAGCAATGAAACGCGTGTGGACCTCCAGTGGGCCTCTCCAACAGCTGTAATGACTAAGAGTCTGCAGGAGTTGCACGTTCGCGGGCCAGGATCCTGCAGTCCCACGAGCACTGCATGCGAGGGCCCCCTCCCCTGCACTCGCATAAACCATCTTCGCTCTTTCCTGGGCGCTGAAGGACCCCCCAGTCTCTGACGAACACCCCGGCCCGTCGAATCGGGGCGTTTGGCTTATGCGCCGCTGCGAATCTTCCGACGGATGCATCGACGACAACCTGCCGAGGGCGTACCGAGGGCTTCCTTATATGCCTGTTCAACACACTGCGTGGCCTTTGATTGCATTTTCCTTAACCTTCAGTTTCATACTAGTCTATACGAGTCTTCAGTAGCAAATAATGACTGTCATTAAAGCCTCACAGGTCAAACTGACCCCCCAGCGCACGGGGTATGCGCGCCTCGAGCCCAGTCCCGCCGGCAGCCTCGAGACGGCCAACGAGCTGCTGCAGCGAAACCACGACAGCTACCACATGTATTTCCGCGATGTCGGCGGCCACAACCACATTGCCCACGCCGTGCTGAGCGTGCTCGCCATGGGCGGCGGCCCCCGGGAGCTGAAGCGGGCCTACGACGATGGCTACGGATACCAGCGCCCCCTGCCCGCGCTGAACCTGCAGGTGGCCCAGGAGCTGCGCGACCCAGAGAAGTTCCGCGCCCGCATGCTGAACCTGGATCAGTACACGAACTTCCTGCACTTCTTCGAGAGCGAGATCGACGCCAAGGGCTGGCAGGCCGTGCTGCAGGAATACTGCTTCAGCCGCACGCCCCTCGCGGAGGCCATGTTCTCGCAGCTGTACGAGGGCCTCCTGCACCCGATCATCCACCTGGGCTTCGGCGTCGAGTTCGAGCAGCCCAGCATCATCGCCGAGGGCCTCGCTCACGCTGCCTCCCACGACCCGGGCAACATCGACACCTTCTTCCTGCGCAGCGAGCAGCTGGCGAAATCCGGCTCCGTGCGCGCGAAGCCCCTCGTCGCGCTCTACGACGAGGTGCGGCGCAACGAGAAGACCCGGACCGCGGGCCGCATGCAGGATGGGCCGTTCCGGCTCCGTGACGGTCCCCTGGCTCGCGCGATGGACGAGATCGTGGGTATTGCCGCGCAGTTCCAGATCAAGCCGGAGGAGCTGGAGCGGCGCACGGCGGAGATGATCAACTGCGCGGCGTACAGCGCGGGCGCCGCGCAGCGACGGGGGAAGGTGCCCAAGGTGGACTTCTTCATCATGCACGACGTGACGTGCTCGATCTTCCTGAGCGTGCTGATCAAGCAGCCGTGGATCAAGCTCGAGGACCGCATCCGGCTGGTGGAGTGGAAGGCGCGGCTGGACCTGGCGTGGTACGCGGCGAACGGAGCTGCCGAGCTGCGTCTGGAGGATATCTCGCAGTACGAGCCGACGGCGAGCAAGGGGATGGACTGGCGCGCGCTGTACAAGGCCGTCAACGAGGTGCACGACGACGGACACATCGCCAAGTTCGTGCGGGCTCTGAAGAACGGCGAGAGCGTCTCCCAGCCCTTCGAGACGGGGGACGACGCCGACAGCTTTCCCATCAAGGGCGACCTGTGGCTGCGGATTGCGCAGATGGGCTACGACACGACCAAGGACGGTCACGATAACAGCGACAAATGGGTCTGGGGGGCTGGATTTGACCTTGCGTGGATGAAGGTGCCAGATGCGAAGTAGTTGAATTTATCTCAGTGTCTCATTATTACAGACTAGACAAGCTACTTATTCCATCGTGATGACTGCCCTAAAGCGAACCTTTCCACTGAGCATCGCATCTGTAGACGTTAGTACGCGAACATCAACGGCTGCAGCAGACGTACCAAAAGCGTCCTGCGCCTGCGCGAGAGGAAACTTCTCGACGACGCTCGCAATGTCCGTTCTTTCCGCAAACCGAACGGCCTCCTCGGCGTCCCCAGGATGTCCGCTGGGCCAGAACTGCACGGAGAGGCCATACTTGAGCAGCTCCATGGGATTCAGGGTCAGATCAGTGGGAAAGCTGAGGACGAGCAGCTTGCCCAGGATCCCCAGGCCCTTCAGCAACGGCGTGATGGCGTCTCCCGTCGAGGCGGTCGTGATAGCAAGAGCAGCACTGCCCAGGGCCGCGAGCTGTGCGCCAGCATCGCCCGCATCCGAGTCGATGTACTCGTCTGCTCCGAGCTCACGCGCTGCCGCCTCCTTCTCAGCACCGCGGGAGATCGCAACGACTCGGTAGCCCATGCGCTTCGCATACTGGATGGCTAGATGGCCGAGACCTCCGAGACCCTGAACGGCAACCGTCTCGCCCGCCCTGACGTTCATGTTGCGGATGGAGTTGAAGACCGTCAGGCCAGCACAGAGAAGGGGCGCATACGTCGCTGCGTCCACGTTGGCTGGGATGCGAACAGCGGACTCGGAGCGAATAAGGCAGTACTCGGCGTCTACAACAGCGAGTCAGACCACGGAAGGAATACCTGCACCAGCACACTTACATCCACCCTCCTTAGTCGCGCCATTGACAGCGGTGCTGTCGCACATCTGGAACCAGCCCTTCCTGCACGCCTTGCACGTCCCGTCGTGGCCGCCGTGCCAGCCAGCGCCGATGCGCTCCCCGACGTTCCAGTCGCGGACATCGCTCCCAACCGCGGCGACCTTGCCAATAATCTCATGGCCTGGCACAATGGGGAATCCGCCGCCGAGGCCGTTGTACTGCGAGTACATGTCCGAGTGGCACACGCCGCACGCCTCGACCTTGATCAGCAGCTCGTTGGGTGCAGGGAGCTTCAGCGGGGCATCCTCGACGGTCAGCGGATGTCCCAGATCCTTGAAGACGGCGCGCTTGTAGGTTTGTGGGAGGGACATGGTGAATTGTGAGAGAAATGAGGGAGTTAGGGTTGAGTGCCAGGTGGCTCAGATGCTCAGATATACTGCGAGTCTCGGGCTAATTATTAATGAAGTCTTGAAAGACTCCGGCGCGTCACCAAAGTGCTGTATTTGGCTGTGTAGTCCTACACTGCAAACTAGAACTCTCACATTGACTATCTACAGCTCATCCTTGGGCTTGCCCCCTTGAGTCGACGCAAACACCCCTTCTGTAAAACGCCACACGGTCTCGTCAACCCCGCGGCTGCGTAGTCCAGCCAGCAGCCGCTCGTTGTTGGCGCCCTCGCCCGCAGGATCAACGAGGAAGATGCCACCCCCAGACTTCGGCACGGGTGAGAGCCCGATCGGCACGGGCACAAGGCCTCCCTGCACGGAATACCGGTCGTTCGTGGCGAGGAAGAGCGCACGCTGACCGGCCTCGTCCGCGCTCGTCGGGTTGGGCGGCGACATGCCGAATTTATTCGCGCGAGCCAGGCCCGGCGTTGCGACGGTGCCGGGGAACCAGTGGATGATGCTGAGGTGTGGGTTCGCCCGCGCGATCCTCTCGAGCGTGAGCGTGCCCATCGTGCCGGAGTGGATGGACGAGTTCCAGAAGGACCAGTTCTTGGGATCGCGCAGGTCCAGGTCGCGTTCGTTGAGGGGGCCCTCGAGGCCGCCGCCGAGCACGGAGACGACGCGCGGGCTGGGCGCCTTGTTGAGCAGTGGGACGAGTTGCTGGACGAGGCGAAGACGCGAGTAGTACCGCGTCGTCATGGAGGGATCCAGGCCCTCGCGGGTGTCTCTGCGGCCCTCGAAGGCCATGAAGCCGGCCGACATGAAGAGGATGTCGATCTTCGTCTCGTTCTCCTTGATTCCCGCGACGATGCGGTCGATTTCTGAGATCAGGGAGACATCGGCTTCAATCAGGTTGTATGTGCCGGACGGGTTCGAATCACGCAGCGAGGCGAGGAAGGCCTCGTGCGAGCCAACAGCGGACGGGCGAGCCACGGAGTAGATGCGAGGAGAAGAGGCATGCTGCGCAAAGTGCTGCAGTGCACTCTGTCCAATCCCCGACGTAGCCCCCATGAAGAGGGCGACGAGGCCCGCTGGAAGGCTCCCAATGCCGAGATTGGCTTGCTGGACCGTTTGTAGAGAGACCATCTTGATGGATGCTGATGGGGAAGGGGACGCTGGAGGCTCAACAGGCAGGCTCTTATTCTCGCCTGAGCCAAAGTCAGCAGACCAACCAATGCCAGCAAGACGGCGCATTTGCCGGTGTAATTGATAAGACAAAGAGCTTTTGTCCGATGCCCGATGATCGTCCCTTGCATATATGGTGCCATTACACATCGCCTCGATCTGGACCCATGTTCTGCAGGACGATTCAACAGTTCAGAGACCACAATGGCTCCAGGCGAGGGAGGGTACCGCCAGATTAACAAGGCTCTCAACATCTGTGCCTTTGAGGATTATCTCGAGGGGCAGCAGAAAGCGCTGCCCCCGTTGCCTGATGTCGAGCAGGTCAGCCCTCGAGTACTTCGAGTGCTCGGCCAGAACCCGGGAAAGGTACGTCGAGATCCAGCATTGTGTACAGCTAAACTAACTCCTCTCGCAGTTTACCCTACAAGGCACAAATACATTCATCGTCGGGACCGGCTCAGAACGTCTCATCGTTGATACAGGCCAGGGCATTCCCGACTGGGCAGACCTCATCCATGAGACCCTGACCCGACGCGGAATTACGCTCTCGCATGTCCTTCTTACGCACTGGCATGGCGACCACACGGGTGGAGTGCCCGATCTGATTCGCATGTACCCGCATCTCTCATCGGCAATCTACAAGCACACCCCGAGCAAGACGCAACAGCCGATTGTGGACGGCCAGATCTTTCGCGTTGAGGGCGCTACGGTGCGTGCCGTGCACACACCCGGCCACTCCAGCGACCACATGTGCTTCGTGCTCGAGGAGGAACACGGCATGTTTACCGGGGATAATATCCTCGGACACGGCACATCTGCCGTGGAGCATCTCAGCACCTGGATGGACACACTGTACAAGATGCAAGCGCAGGACTGCCTCACGGGCTACCCTGCCCACGGGATTGTCATTAGCAATCTACGGACGAAGATCAAGGGCGAGCTGGCTCGGAAGCTGCAGCGCGAACGACAGGTGCTGAAAGTGCTGGTGCAGGCCAAGCAGGGCAAGCGCAGCGTGACGGTCAAGGAACTTGTGGCCAGCATGTACGGGAATGGTGTGGGCGCCGGGGTGCGAGAGCTCGCCCTCGAGCCCTTCATGGATGAGGTTCTGAGGAAACTGGCCGAGGATGGCGCCGTCGCATTCGAGGTTCGGGGGGGTGTCAAGCGGTGGTTTGCCCTGGAGGCTGTCTAGACGGTACGGCCACTGTATCATGTCTGCATAGAATATCTGTCTTAGACTGTATTTTATGGGCTCGTATTTGGCAACAATGTCCCAGAAATAGCATTTCCTCCACCAATAGTCCGTTGATTCATAGATTCATCGATCAGAGATCAACGATCATAAATCACAAGTTCACAAGTTATGCAGCGCACTCCGTCATGCACTGCTGACTCACCACGCCGGCTGCTGACTCATCGGACCAATTGTGCTGACCAATCAGGCCGAAAAGAAGATGCAACGCAATTTCAAAGCTTCGGGGGATTTGCAGGCTTTGAACGACGGGATTCGATTTCTAATCTCCAGGCCAAGCTCCCGACGGGATTCGATTTCTAATCTACAGGCCAAGCTCCCGGAGTAACCCCCTGAACCCCACAATTGCCCCGAGCAGAGGGAACAGCGACCGGGTCGCGTGCAGCCACGACCACCGCACCACGAGCGCCCGCACAGCATCCAACTCTGCCGGCGCAGACGCCGCCTCTAAACTAAACAGCGTGTTATTCGTCGGCGTCATGACGACCCAAGTAAAGGGCACCATCGCGATGGTCGCGACGCCCGCTGCTGCGTAGACCCCCCAGTCCTTGCGGCCCGTTGCGCGTCTGCTGAGACCGGCGTATGCGTACAGACTGCACGTGGCGATGCAGAACGCCGGCAGCATGATATGGCCGTAGTGGTAGGTCCGGGACCATTGGCGGACGAGTTGGCCCGAGTCGGCGTTGGTGTCCAGGAAGACGGGGACTGCGATGGCTGAGAGGCACAGCATGGCGCCTGGGGAATGTGTTAATCGTGACCTCTCCACGGGGAATACGCTGCTTGCCTGATAGCGCGGAGCCGGTGACTACAGCAGTGGCCTGCACGCCTATCTTCGGTGGCTCTGGAGGCGCCATGGTCTTTGTGTTCGGATGAGGAGCGAGAGAGTGATGCGCGTTGTTCGCGGAAAAGACAATCCAGATCACTACGATATATTTATCTCCTCGACTTCTCGGTCTAAGTCTGGGACAATTGCGGAGGAATCACACCCGTGCTAAAGTATCACGCCGTGCCTCGTCTCACGCAACTTCTCTTCGTCCTGCAACTAACAGTAACCACTTATCATTGTCTTGTTTATCGTTGTCACCATGGCATTCACCGAACCCGAGGTTCCCCAGCTGTCTGGCTCGACGGAGGGCAAGTATCTCTGTCTGACCATCTGCGGGTACCGCAAGCCCGGGATGAGCGAGGAAGACTACCGCAATCATATGGTCAACATCTCCGCGCCCATGACCAAGGGGCTCATGGTCAAGTACGGCGTGAAGCGATGGACTCAGGTGAGCCTACTGCCATACCACAGGTAACTGGCTCGCTCATCTGTCCAGATTCACAACCAGGCTTCGACTCGGGCCTTGATGTCCCAGCTGTACGACAGTCAGATGGCCAACGTTGCAGACTTCGACTGCTTCAGCCAGGTGGTCTTCAAGGATCTCGAGGACTACAAGCGCATGAAGCAGGACCCATGGTACCAGGAGCATCTGATCGGTGACCATGAGAAGTTTGCCGATACTAAGAGAAGCATGTACGTATGCTGAATGGCACATCAGGCGAATGCTAACTCTACAGGATGACAATCGGCTGGATCGAGGAGTTTGTCAGAGACGGCGAGGTGGTCGATGGGTTCAAGGATTGCTAGTTTCATAAAGCTCTCAAAACATCTAGATATCATACATGTCATTATCCTGTCGCGTACCTAACAATATGTTTCATGCTTCAACGTCAGACACACCGTCAGCCCGTTATGTGAGCGGAGCTGGTTCGTGATGACGAGCCTCCCCAGCGTATCCCGCGTGGTCTCGATTGCACCGAGTAGCTCCGTCATTTCCATCTCGCCCTCATTCGCCAGCTGGAGAAAACTGAGGTCTCGCGCGCGCGCCACGGCCTCAAAGTGCCGGTCACAGAGACTCCCAGGTTCCGGCAGCAGATTGGCCGTGGGGATGAGCAGGATGCCCCCCGTGGCACGCAGGATGCCTAGATAGTCCTGCAGCTCCGTCTTGACGATGTCCATCCCCTCGGCCACGGCTGCGGCGTTTGTAGAGAGCACCGGCAGGTGAAGGATGTACACCGCTGCATCGACAACTGGTTGCGGCATGCCCGCAGAGCGGTATGTGACGGTGATGCGACTGCTCGCGGAGCTGGGCCGGTCGCTTGATTCCGGGTCCAGTTGCGCTGTGAAGTCCCGGGCCAGCCCGTTCATCATCTCGCCTGGCCACAGGTAGTCCGGGTTCAGCGTGGAGGCCCTCGAGTGGTCGATTTGCACGATCAGGTGCAGGGCAGGGAACTTCTTTGCCAGATGATGGGCCATCGAGGTGGACTGTGCGCCAACCTGGGACACAGGTTAGGGGCAAGTGATGGACGTCCGCGTGTCCCTGCTTACCTCGACTACAAATGCATTACCAAGGCTCGACCACTTGAGCTGTGACAGCATCTCGGCGATCTCCTTTTCTTGATGTAATCCCACTGCGTTGTGAAGATACGCGGACCATTGACGGCCCAGCTTCGGCCGCTCCTGGATGGCTGCCCCAAAAGGCTGTAGCGTGTTGAGCGCCAGGCTATACGCGGTCTCCGTTGGATGCCGTGAGCCGCCAAACCGATGTGTCGCGGTGGGCATGTGCAATGCCGCTGGAGCAGCCAACTCGGCCATGAAGACCGCCGCGTCGAGCCACGACTGGTTGGTGACAAACTGCACCGAGAGTGGCGTATGAGATACATAGTTTGGCACAGGCTCCTGGAGGAAGCCGGATGTGCCCATGAGACGGATCACCCGGCGCAGCTGGATTTCCGGAACGCCCGCCAAGTCAGCGAGGTCTTGAATCGCCATGCTCCCTTCAGCGGGAATGCAGGCCAGAATCTGATACTCTGCGAGCCATCTCAGGCACGCCACGACCTCGACCTAGAGGAGCCATAAACACTGGTAACCCGGGGAGGAGAGGAGGGGAATACACACCTGGCGAGCAAGATCCTGGAGTAATTCCCCCGGCCCACCGAGGAGCGTTTTTATGTTGGCCATGCTGGCATGGATCGCAGACTTGGTCCGGTTGACCTCCTTGTTTGCGTCGGGATTTGCCCGGAGCTGGTCTGACGATTCCACCTCGCGGCGATGCTTGATATAGCCCTTGATCGCGGCTGCCAGCTGTTCGCTCTGGGCTTCGAGCTTGGTCAAGGCGTCCATTGCGACGCCAGGCATTGGACAGGGGGTTCGGAGAATTACGACGAATGACAACTGAGGGGAATCTACCTCGTGGAGCCGCACGTCTCGCCTGCCAGCTTCGGCGGCGAAAACGCTCAGGCAGCGAGATCAAGATATAGGCTGAGGTGACACGGCAGGATGAGTAAGACGGGTGCAGCAACGGAAAATAACCCCTGCAAGCGGTTGCATCTTGCGAGCTTGACCAGCGACAGTTGGGATTCTGCACAGCCATCCAGACGCAGTGCGCAGGCCGCCTGCAGGCGTGGCAGAGGAACCAGAGTACGACGCCAGGGTGGGGGAAGCCGCTTGCCTCGGAAAGACCCTGGCATAGCGCTGTCATAGCGCTGCCGTAGCCCTTGTTGCTCTGCAGTAGGGTCCCCAATTCCTCCGAGGAGAGGCCCATCCGTAACCGCGCAAGCAAGCCCAGCACAGAGCAGGCAAGGGAGGACAGAACAGCAACACATGTCGAAGGCCAGGGCGTCTAGTGAGATACCTCTGCCACTTCTTCTGCGCTTGTCTGCACGGCTTTCTACGAAATGCTCCAGGAAACCCTCATCGCCCCCTGCACCCGAGCGCGGAGCTAATGCAAAAGAGAACTTCGATAGCAGCCGCACAGGATGACGAATTCCTCTGACGAGTTGACGTGCTTCACCATGGACAAGAGGGCATTCGGCTTGACTCGGCCAGACTCCTCAACGGCTTATCTCGCAAGTTGCGCGTGAATGAAGCGATAACAGCTCCAAGAAAAAGCACTGCGTGAGGGAGGAGACCTGCCAATAGTCATCTTCCTCGGCGATACAGTCCGGATCCTGTCCGCCGTGCCTAACCAGGACTCCGCCGGAGACCAGGCGCAAAAGGGCAATCACATCGTAAAGATGTGCAGTGCAGTGCTCGTGGTATCTGCAGTGGCTCGATGACCTCAGGCGTGGGGGGTCTTGGGAGCTCTAAATAGCAGCTTCACGATTGAATCCGGCAATCTGCCGGAGGATCTTATTAAGCCCCCGTCTCGTATCGGCTGACGGTTCACTGATCGTGACTCGTCCAGCTCACCCCACTCAGTTATGGCAGGGCGCGTTTTGGGTTTCGTTGTGATGACAGCGCTCGTATTCGTGATAAAATCCCTGAGAACCTCCTCCCTCCCATGTCACGGAGTTTCCGCACAGAACCTGCCAGGGGACCATCCATCATGCGAGCTGAGCTGAGCAGCGTCGAGAGAAACCCCCCAGCACAGGATGCTCCCGAAACGGACAGCGGCCTCGAGCCTGCGAGCGCCTCGCCCCCTCCCCCGGAGAGCGACTGGGACCGGAAAGAAGGCTGGCCGGTTGCCATCGCTGGATCGTGCATGTTCTTCGTGTATCTTGGGTTGACATACTCATATGGGATTGTGCAGCTTCACCTCGCGGAGGCGCGGCTCGCCAGCGTCTCGACCCTGTCATTCATCGGATCGCTCGGTGCAGCAATAGCGCCTCTGTCTGGGATGCTCATCGCCCGGATCATCAGTCTTGCAGGCTACAGGCTTACAGCGTGTCTTGGAGGGGTTCTCCTTGGCCTTGGAGAGTTCACCGCGGGCTGGTCGACCAAATCGCTGCCTGCCATGTTCGTCACCCAGGGTTTTATCTTTGGTCTTGGGTCTGCGATGACGTTTCTGGTACGCTGGCTCAGAAGGCGAGGTCAATATCATGCTAACAGATCTCCCACAGCCAGCGGCCACAGTCCCCTCGCTGTGGTTCAAGAAACGGCGTGGATTGGCGACAGGCATTGTCTACGGCGGCGCTGGTGTCGGGTCCGCCGTGATTGCCCTTACGATGGAGAGCTTGATAAAGAAGACTGGGTTGGCGACTGCGTTGAAGATCCTCGGAGCAGCGGCATGGGGCATCATGCTTCCTGCGTCGTACTTCCTCAAGGCCCCAGCCGGTCGTGGACGGGCTGTATCAACTGTGCAATGGTAGTCTTCTCTCGTTCTCCGTCAATACTATCTCCTCCTAACGAAAGCAGGCACCTTTTCCGCAGCCTCAAGTTCCTGATTATGCTCGTCATGGGTGCAATCGCCACTTTCCCCCTCTTCGTCCCTCCCTTCCTCCTCCCGCTCTATATCACTTCCGTCGGCCTGTCCAGCCAAGTCGCCGCTGCCATCCTCGCAGCCTGGAATCTCGCCTCTGCTCTGGGCCGTATCGGCATGGGATTCGGCGCAGATGCCTTTCTGGGCCCTGTGAACAGCTTCTTCGTTTCGCTGACGCTCATCGGGCTCAGCACCATCGCGCTGTGGCCGTTCGCGAACTCGCTCGGGCTGCTCATTTTCTTTGCGATCCTGAGTGGAATCGGCTCTGGAGGCTTCTTCAGTCTCATGCCTGTCGTCGTGTGCGCCGTTTTTGGAGACGGACAGCTAGCTAATATTATGTCGATGCTGGCGACGTCGTGGACGTTTGGCTACTTTTTGGTAAATCAGACTGGCAACGAAGTACCTTCATCATTCTGACATGTCGTAGGGATCGCCCATTGCTGGGTATCTTTTCGACGCTTACGGAGGCACAGAAGGGGGCCTCGCCGCGTATAGACCGGCATTCTTCTACGCTGGCTCGCTGAGCCTCGCAAGCGCCGGGTTGGTCATGATTGTCCGTCTGATGATGAACCGCAAGATCCTCGCAAGAGTGTAGTCGTGCAAAGCGAATATGAGGTGGCTTTGAGAGGTATCAGTCAATGAGTGGCTGATTCGTGAGAGCAAAATATGTCTTATATAATTGACGTGATCCCGCAAAATTGATATTTGACGAGCCGAGCCTGTCTTCCAGGCCGGTGATGCTGGAGAAACAATATGAATCCTTTCGTCCGCGACATCGTGCTTCCGATTCATGAAACCTCATGCTCGAGGAAATGAAAATTCCTGGCCGCAGTCGAGAAAGGCCACCACCGCAAGAGCCGCCCGGCACACACCCTCCATTCTCAGGCTGTGCTGACGCTCTGTCTGAAGAAGCTTCTGCGGATCCGTGTAATGCGCATCCATTGGTGGTTCAGGCCCCCCGTTCGACAGCCAGTGAGTCCTGTCAGTCGCTGTTGGATCTCCACACTCATTCCAAACCGACGATCTGAGACGATCTAAAGCCATGGCTGCAGCTCACACGAGGCAGAATCCGCTTTTGGCCCCCAGCTGCTTCCGAGCTGACCCCTTTCCCTTCCACGTTTCCAGGCGATCCTCTCCCAGATTCCTCTGTCCTGAGAAGTGTCGACGACAACCGTCTCCGAGAGCAAAATGGACGCCAGCGACTACGGCCCTCCCTCTGGCTTCGCCCTGCGCAGAAACGGCACCTGCACAGCGAAGGAAAAGGAGTGCTCGCACCCGTGGGGCGAGTGGTACAACTGCTGCCCCGAGGGCACTCACTGCTCAGACGACAATACCTGCTGTCCCACGACGGCAGGGTGCTCTGCGTACATCGAGGAGGACCCGCACTGCGCCAACAACGCAACCTGGGACCTGTACAACCACAATGGCCATTGGTTCTGCTGTCTCAGCTCGTCTGCCGGCTTCCTGGCCACGAATCTGGAATATAACGGGACGAGCACCAATGGTGTTGGGTGCGCCGACGGTCTGCCCAAGGGGAAATACAGAGACGCTCTGGTGCCCGTTGCAGAAGGTGAGCCCATTCCAATATTCAAATAGCATATTAAAATAGCAGAGAAAATGCAGAAGACTAACAACGAGACTTGGTAGGCACTGCATCCAGTTCAACAACACCGCCCGCGCTAGGGACCTCGTCAACCACCACAACGCCGGTACCAGAATCCAACTCAGAATCAGGCTCGTCGACGACGAATGTTGGCGCCATTGTCGGCGGTGTCATCGGAGGGGTAGCTGGACTCGCGCTCATCATCGCCTTGGTTTGGTTCCTTCTGCGACGACGACGGCGGCGGCAACCACAGCCCGCGCACATCCTCAGCCCTAATGCGGGCGCCCGGCACGAGTACAAGGGGGTCTACGGAGGAGAGCTGGATAACAATGCTGTTAGGGCGGAGCTATCGGCGGATCCAAACACACTTGCACACGAGATGCCCGCGGAGGCAAGGCGATAACGGTGTCCCGATTCCCTCGTCATAAAGACGTTTACGGTCTTCGAAAAGGAGGGTTAGTTTGTTGCATGGTGTTTGTATACCCGCTCAAAGACATTGCTGGTCAGTCAAATGGAGTCTTACATGGTACTGCGCTACTCTGAGGATCCCAATCGACGAAGTATTCGCACCAAAAGTAGTCATTCTGTTGACCACTTGGTAGATATTCTACCTCCCCGCTCGGCACGTTCGATGCGACTGCGCCGCTGCTCAGGGGAATGCCGGCTGTCAATCATAATGGAAACGAACTCTCTGGGCATTTCGTATACGACCTGAGGAAGATTCAGTGCTGATGTAGAGGCCTGCGAAGTTTATAGATCCTATCACGATTGTATATACGGGAATAGCTCATCCAGAGAGATATTCATGACCATTCATTTATACCCTATTAAAATTACATGATACCCTGGACGAGAACAATGCTCAAGTTAGTATATTTCGCATACCCGCCTGCCACGG
Source organism: Aspergillus lucknowensis (assembly GCF_044049455.1). Lineage (NCBI taxonomy): Eukaryota > Fungi > Ascomycota > Eurotiomycetes > Eurotiales > Aspergillaceae > Aspergillus > Aspergillus lucknowensis. Next base: position 1,142,153 of record NW_027263547.1, on the reverse strand, counting down.
CTTCAACGATGGCAGCACAAAAGGCAGCATTGTGAAGACTGAGCCGCCGTTATTCCCATTTCATTTAGGCAGGCGAAAGAGCCCAGACTGATACAAAGCTAAGGCAACCTCTTCGGCTCCATACACCAGAGACCAAACTAAGAAGGCAACGAAGTCCGGCAGATCTTGGCCGCTTTCTTGACGGAAATCCAGAGACGGTGCAATACATTCAAACCTCGGTCATCTGTACAGAGCTGGAAGGTGGAGACAGCGCGTCAGCTATAATGGACACGGGCCATCCTGTCAATTTCCCCCATCTTTCTAACTCCTGTGTCATTTCTATACGCATCTGGGGATTCTGAAGCCACGGGCCACCTGTACATGCATCCAATCAGACGCAACGTCCAGCCGGGATTAGATGGCACTTACAGAAGGCAATCGGTCCAAAGGCATTAACCCACACTGGTGCCGAGTCGCTCGTAAAGGCCAATGCACAAACTTCAGTGGCGTGGTATTCTAATTTGCGACGTAAGTTGTCGACTTGGCCCATGCGTTGGAGCGCATTCAACGGTTGAGTAGCCGGCTCGGCCAGCCAAAGAATGCTCATCGCTGTGTGGTAGTAATGGAGACTCGAGGCTAATAACGTGAGAAGAAGATGGAAAATACAATGTTGAAGCATCCTTACCATGCCAGCACCGTAGAGTCCACAGAGATGGAAAGTGACTCTGCTTCCTCAAATCGGGAGTGTGTATCGGACCAAAAGACGGGGGAAGGGACGCTTTCCAGTGGTCTAAATCGGCCTTGATGGTCTCCCACTCGAAGTGATCTAGTGCAGGAGACTCAATCGAGAAACACCTATTTATGACCTTCCCGAGCAGGAACGTGATGGAATTAGCGAAATCGGCGTCGCCTGCAGGTTCTGGAGGGAGATGTTGATCAGACAGTGCGATCATCAGACCGCGCTGCTCGATGAGGGACACGGTGATGTCTTCGCGCAGGTAGTTCCAGAACCCGGCACTGAGCAGGTCTGTCGTCAGCCGGATGTGCCGACTAGCCAAAAGAGAATAGCATCCTTGAAGGTGATTTTGGGAGCTGACATTCTCTAATTATTAGGCAATTCGCGTGAGCTGGCTTCTGTCATGGCTTCTGAAGATGACACTCAATGTAAGAGACTCACGCGCTATGATTTCATACGAACGGAGGAGGCAGATAGCGGCTAGTGTTTCCCCGATCGGAAGCTCGTCAACATTATGAGTGAGAGATATCAGCCGTCGCACACTATCAAAGTGGTAAAACTCGGCGATTTCGAGATAGCCATGTTCGGGGGAAGTGCGTTGGAGATTGGCCGCGGCAAAGGCGAGAATCGCACTGAGCAATAGCGGGTTGTATCGAGCCCGGCAAGGCACGACGTCCTGAAAATGCCGCCTACTGTCATTCAGGTCATACCATCCAGCGAGATTGTCGACGTAGTGGCGAAAAATTTTTGCAACCCGTGGATCCTGGAGGGCATACTCAGGATCCTGCGTCGTAGTGTACTCGGGCTGGCTGGAAGCAGCTGGGCCCAATGGACTCGGGCTGTGAGAGGGCTGGGGGCTTCTTGACGACGTCGTTGCGGGCTGGGGATGGGGCCATTGGCAGCCGCGGGCCCCTCGCTGGCAGGGTGCGCAGACCGGCCGTGATCCATCGCCTTCGTGTCAAGATGGAGCTGTGGTCAGCTTTGATATCAGGTTCTGGATGTTGGATTCGTACATCTTATCCTCCGCGATCTGCATTGTTGGCTGGAGACGTCAGCAGGGATAGGCGGGAAAAGGGTCAGCACCACCACGGTTCGAAGAACTCACCAACCTAATATCAAAGGTCAATTGAAATTATTTAATCGCCCAATAGTCGAGGGATAACAAGACTCACGATTTCGCGACAGTGGTCGCGGCATTGTGCGTGGCTGGAGGTCAAAGGCGAAGAGCAAAGACAAAAAGCGAGGGGTTTCGCGAGACTTTATTATTCGCTGAGAGACTTCTGTGGATTCGCTTTTCAATTCGCCAAACCCCGACATCCAAACCTCGCCTTTCGCGATTATTACGTGGACTTTGAAGTCATTTCATCATCCTTTGTCTTTGAAGGCCAGCTCTGCGAAGCGAACACTGACAGCTCAAGATATGCACATCCAATGACACTCTGGTTCTATTTGAAATATATCGCACAGGGAATTCCTTTGGGTCCTCGCTTCAAGGATGCTGGTTAAAATCGTACGCATTGCCAAATCCACGGTTCAAGTACCGCGAAGTTGCCTCGGATTCGCTCACCCAGCTCACTGGAATCTCCAAGTCCCTGTGACCCTCAATCAGAGGCTTGAGATCATCTGCGAGCTCCAGCTTCATGGGATTTCGGTACCAGGAAGCAAAATGAACTGTCGAATGTTAGGTCTTTCACTTCGACAAGGGGGAATGAAATGACCCACTCAATGCCAGCATGACTCGCGGGGTCTCGGTCTGATTACCAACTCCCGCATGCCAAAGCCTCAAGTCTCTGACCACAATGGAACCTTTTGGTACCACAGGTTGACAAGGGGGCCGGATGGCACGGCGCTTTTCAAGCTCATCGAGCTTGATCCGCCCGCTTGCTCGCTCGCCGTGTAGCCCTTCTTGGACATGTAGCCCCGTGTCCGCGTGCGTCCCTAGCCACACCTCCGTGGAGCCGTTTTCAGGAGTCATGGTAATCAGAGGGATGTTAACCACGTAAGCAAACGGGTGGGACGGATGCGCGAAGTCTGCGTCCGAATGAACAGGCTGGGACATAGGAGGGCTGTCTCTCGTTGGTGGCATGGCCGAGTTCCCAGAGCAGAACGTCCACTTTGGACTGGGGCCCAGGGCCGACGAGGTGATCTGCGTGGCAATGGGATCTCCAGGAAGATTAGACAGGATACGCAGAATCCGGGAACCATCTTTTGGACATACTCAAGAAAATGCTTGGTTCGAAGTGTTTCATCACTGGAGGCGCGTCCTGTTGAATATTCCCGCGGTTGTAGTTATACGGACTATTCCCCTTTTTCGCCTGCAGGGAATATGCGTCTTCAATCATCTTCTCGTTCAGGCGATCGAGGCAACCGTGAGAGACAACGTTCTCGACGACGACGAGCCCATCACGATGGAGACTACGCATCGCAACCTCTAGGTTCTGGGGAGACAGTCGTGCATTTCGAATTTCGCCATTCGACGGCCGAATCGAAATCGGGTGGCTCGTAAGTTTACCTAGCTGCGTCGATACACTTCGGGTTTGACAGAGGCGGCCGAGCACTGCTGGTGTTTTGAAGACGAGTTGGTTCATCTTGATTGAAACTGTTTGTTGTGTCCATGTGTTCGCTTGGGTGTGCAAAAGGAGATGAAGTGAAGAGAATTTTATGGTCGAGAGAGGGAGACCTTTAGCCCTATTATTTATCTACAACGATGGAATAGAATGCTTCCTGGGTCGTTCCATGCAATAAGAGAAGTGATGAAGCATGCCCGGAGATTGTTGGCCCCAGTCGCCTTTCATTCGCCTTTGATTTGCCTTTCGCCTTTGCACAAAGATGATGTACTAAATCTTGTGCAATAGGATCAGATTCTTTGTCGTGTCGAATGGAAAACAGCAATGACGGTTGTAGAATTTATCTGGTTCAACAGGGAATGTGAGTACAACTGGCAGTCCAGAACTTCGAGCTTGAAACCCATGAATGAGGAGATTTGCCAGTTCTACTATCACCGCCCTGTCCGCCCTGGAAAGTTTATCGCTGACCTTCCTTTGCAGGCTACGTATGATAGGATTAGTATCTATTTTTGCAGATGCACGTACTGAACTCTTCAAAATCCCAGTCGCTTTCCTGGTGATGATAGAACCGCAATCAGCTGGCACAAATGTGACCGCTCCAGGCGTACATGCCATTGTGAAATAGTTTGCAAAGAAATTGGTTATGATGCTCGCTCGAGGATCGCTCTTACAGCCAGAGTTTCACAATGGCACCCACAAAACCTGCGTCAGGTGGTGAGTATTTAAAATAAGTGTTGACCCCTTATTTGTACCCTATTTAAATTACATGATATCCTGTACAAGAATACTAATACTAGTAATGCTCGAGTTAGTATATTTCGCCTACGTACCTCGCCACCGCTTCAACGACGGCCGCGCACAGTGCCCCAAGCTCCTTTCCAACCGTCCTCCTTACTTCGGACATACTCTTCGTAGAATTCCATCCACCACTCATGGTCCCAGTCGATCTCCTCTTCCTCGTTGCACCACATGCAGCGTCGGTGCTTCGACGGCGAGTAGAGCGTGCAGCAGCTGGGGCAGGTCACCACGTGTTTCTCTGCGAGGCAGCTGTAACGAGGCACTTTTGCGCAGACGGGGCAGTTATTCAGGCGAGGCATGATGTTGCTGTCCGTTGTGTTGAGTAAATAAGACAAAGTAAGAGGTTGTCACATAGTTGTTGGAAGCAGCAACTGGTGCCGGTTATATATACATTCGGACGTATATGGCCAAACCCCAGTCAAACAATGCACTCCATGTTGCAAGCATTGTTGATTTCTTTCAAAGTAGGGCAATGAAAACAAAGAAACATAGTTCATCTCTCCGCCACTTCAGTGCTTTCATACAAAGATCTTTTGACCTGTAGTGTGGCAATGGCATTCACCTCCAATGGCCTTGTCTTCATGAAAGCATCGTTTCTTTTCTTCAGTGAGCTATACGTCGCTGACATCGAAGATCTTGCCGAATACGACGGTTGGGAATACGATCAAAAGTCCTCGTAAAATATGGCTTTCGCTTTGAATGTCTCAGAGCTGGTACGAAGAAGCGCCAAATTGCCCTCCACAGACACGACACCAACGGAACAGCATCTCCACACAGCGACATGGGGTCGAAATTGATCAATCGCGGCGCACGGACTTAACAATGACAGAGAGTTGTATGTCCGACATTACCAGAGGCCCTCCGTGTTGGTTTTTGAGAGCATTAGGGTCGATTGTTGCCGGCGACCGACTCTGGCCGTCATTCAGCCCCCACCGGGAAGAATATCCCGTTTCAGGCGTGGAATAGCCACCGACACTGAGAGGATACGTTAATTAGCTTCCAAATCGTCCCCGTTTGAAGCAACTCGCACGAGCCTCATCATGACCTTGTCGGCCTGCAAAGGCCCGTGCCACGAGCCGCGTCACATCAGGATTCCCCTACTTGTCGAGTACGCTGTCGCCCGTGCTGATCGACATTCAGACTGATGACGAGATCTCTTCTGCGGAAAGAAGGGTGGAGGTTCTCATCAACAATGCTGGGATGTACCAGGAGCCCTGGGACCTCGGGACCTCGGGAGACGTTCACGCCTTCCCATTCTGGAAGTCATAAACATCGGATTTACTTTCTCCTTTCTCTCATCCCGGATCATCTTTAATCCGCTCGCTCAACCCGCTCTGGCTGGAGACATCGGCATGCAAGCCTCAACTCTCGCTGGCTTCAATGCTGGAGGATGTGCCTCGAGTCCTCAGTAAATCTGGGAAGATACTCGCATGTTATGGACCACCCACTGCTGTACCCAGGAGAAATCTTGGACACCGTCGCGGGTTACCCAACTCTCTATCGCTATCAGCCAGGCAGCACCAGCCAAGGCAAACCCTTGATAGTTTGCGTCACTGGAGGCTTGCATTTAGCGCGTGTCTTCTACGGCGGTCATCGTGGATCGAGGCCAAGCGACTTTCTGGCATATTGGCTCTCCAACCTTGGATATGGAGTCCTCTCCATTTCTTATCCGCTCGAAACGGACCCCGGCATCATGCCAGCCACCGCCGCGGGGTTTAGAATCCGCGACTGGGGGCGACAGGCAGCCATTACTACAGAGAAGATCATCAAGGAAAACGATTTGCCCCTCCGGTCAGTTGTGTTGATCTCATGGAGCATGGGTGGTCGTATGGTTGTGCCGTTCAACATCGCCGCCAAAGAGCGCGGACTAGAGGTCCTGCAGTACATCAGCTTCGCGGCTACACCGGGGTTTTCCAGCATACGGCCGCTTCCTCCGGGGATACAATGTAGTCCCGCGGGTTATTTTCGCGTTCCGCCACATATAGATGTGTTTTGGCACCAGTTGGTTGAAATGCAAGGACTAAACGGAGGCCGCGAAATCATTCCCAAGGACATCTACCTGCGCGAATACATTGGAGGAACGCCGATCAACATAATCGGATTGGGGCTAAAGTACGACGGGAAAGGAGCTTTTGTACAGGACGAAGTGCCCCATGAAGAGGACACCCGTGTGTTGGACGTGGCCAACTACCCTCTCATCTCGGCTCTATACCCCACCAGTAGCCTCGATGCGAGCCATGCCCTTGCAGATAAGGCGAGCTGGGGGTTCCTGCTGACATACAAATTGGAAACCATGATTGGAAAACAAGGGCTGCGTCGTGTGCAGGGGACGCAGAAGTGGCAGCAACTGATGGATTTGGTACACTCTGCCCCAGGAAGGCTCTGCTTGCCAGTATCGGGTAACCATTTCTTCTTCGTGGGCGAGGCGTCTGCTCGAGACATTGCGACCAAAGTAGAATCCCTTATTAGCGATGCGGCGAGGTTTCGGAATGAAATATTCGCCCTCGTGTCGTAGAAGTTCGGCGCGGATATTGCCCCATTCCTGACGAGCGAGCGGCATGGCTATCGCGACCGACATTCCAGCTTCGAATATTCGTATCGTTCGTCACGGTCATAAGTCATAACACATGCGCCTCCGAGGAGGAGAGAAGAGTGGAGATGTGTGTAATTTACAAGGAGTGGAGAGTTGTGCTTGATGCTCTTCAGGTGTACTGTCCCTGACCTTTGTGCCTGTGGGCACCCTGGTCGTTCTCGTGCCGTTGCTCGTGGCCAGGCTTATCGAGGGTAATCATCTCCTCGACGCCCAGCATGCGTTCTTCGACAGTATTCGACGTGCCAGTGACTTTGGCGAGGACGCCCCCAGCGACGATGGCAGCGACGGGAAGAGAGCGCATCGAGCCCGGCAGTGCGTTCTGGAGATTGGAGAGCCTTGCGAGCTTCGCGACCTCTTTTGTGAGGGTGGAGGGGAGGGTGTGCGACATGACTTGACGGTCTGTGTGAGCACCAGTGGACAGAAGATATATTGACTGACGGCCTTGACTGACTTGATTTGCTTCTGGAGAGAGATGAGAAGTTGGGGAGGCCAACTCATTCTTGGCCTGAGTCATCACACATGATCGAAATACGAGGTTAATTAAGAATCTTTGGAGAATTAACGAGCATTCCCTCTGAAGAATCCGGTAATTTTCTTCGACTCCTCTTTCACCTCTTGAACAGCGTCTTAGCAGGATATTCGCTGTTAAGCGGAGGAGATAATGGACGATGGGCCATGTTAACCCCTATCTCCGCAGCCCGCACAGGTATATCTGGCCCTGACTCTGCTTGTTCCGGCCAGTCATCCATTGGGTATGAACCTCCATTGACAGTAATGGCAGCCAAAGACCAGCCTTCGGGCTCCTCTAACCGCATCGAACGGGTTGCCATCATAGGAGTAGGTCCCGCACAGCCCGCTCACCTCACAGGTATCACTGACATTCTACTAGGCTGGGGGCCAGATCGGCAGATATCTCACTGAGCACCTTCTCAAAACTGACAAACATATCGTCACGGCAATCACGCGCCCGAGTAGCACGAGCACCCTTCCTGAAGGGCTCAGAGTGCTCCGCGTCGACTATACCAAGAGCGAAGACGACAATGCCGAGCTTGTGTCCGCCCTAGAGGGACAACAAGTCCTCTTGATCACCATGTCTGTCAGGGTGCCACGAGACAATGTCCTCAAATTGCTCCGCGCGGCTGCCAAAGCACAGGTACCATATATCCTGCCAAACTGGTACGGCCATGACCCCGCCAACGAACCCCTCCTCCGCGACAGCATGATGCTGGAGATGCGTGATCAAGTCGACGCAGAAATCAAGCGGTTAGGCGTCAGCTCTACCCTGCGGCTTGCCTGCAACTCCTGGTACGAGTTCAGTCTCGGTGGAGGACCGGCCCGCTTCGGGTTCGACTTTCAGAAGCGCACGTTTACGCTCTTTGGTGACGGGAATGTGCCCCTCAACACGACCACCTGGTCCCAGTGCGGCCGAGCCATTGCCAGCCTGCTGAGTCTGAAAGAACTGCCTGAGAACGAAGCCGACACGTCACCCACCTTGTCGCAGTTTTGCAACTCCGCCCTCTACATCGCGAGCTTCCGCCTGACGCAACGCGATATGTTTGAGAGTGTGAAGCGAGTGACTGGAACAACAGACGCCGACTGGACGATTACACAGGAGTCCGCGGAGGTGCGGTGGAAGAATGGCTGGGACGCCATGCGTGAGGGCGATTGGACGGCTTTTCCCAAGATGATATACAGCCGGTTGTTCTTTCCAACGGGCGACGGTGACTATCATGGTCGCGAACTGCACAACGATCTCCTGAACCTGCCTGTGGAGGACTTGGACGATGCAACAGCTGCTGGAATCAGCATGGCAGAAAGAGGAGAGTTGCCATTTAACCATTAACTGTTGATAATTAGTAACTGTAGCGTGTCTTTCATCCTCTCCCTCTAGTCTGTCGCATCTATGTGGCTACTTTCCGAGCACTGGCAGAGCCCATCTCTGCATCCATTCGGACTCAATGACTTCCTTCGCTGTGAGTCTTTCGTTTGGCTTAAAAGCCAGCATTCCCCGTAACATAGTAAGCAGGGCGCTCTTCTCGGCTTCTCCTATGCCTTCCGATGCACTCTCACGCCGCGGGTCTTGTATAGAATTAGTAAAGCGATGAATCAAAGGTTTACCTGCTCCTTCGGATTTTCTCTGAGCCTCCTCCGTGAACCATCTTCCTCGCGCAGCCCATTCCTGCCACCACTCGTTTGGCTGCTTGCCCAGTGCATCCACAGTGGCGACGAGTAGTAGATGGCAGAAACGACTCTCTAAAGCCAGTGATAAAGATCTTGGCCTCGGACAGGGTCACAAGCTCGCTTTTGTTCCCTAGCCAAATGGGCACAATGCCATGAGGAGGAACTCCATCGGAGAGGTGCTTGCCATCAAGGCGCACGAATGGCTCGACATTTGGCTGACCGTATTTCTGGTATAACTCCACTGGAGAAAGATGGTCTATGCTTTTTGGTAAGCGAAACATTATATTTCCGGAATGGAGGTCTGTAACAAATCTGTAAGTAGGGTGTACCTATAATGCCTGCGAGAATAATGCTCCAGGAATCAACATACCAGCATGGACTACCCCTCGGCCATGTAGGAAAGAAATAGCTTGTATAACTTGGGCCGCAATAGCCTTGGCCACAGGCATCCTAAAAAGCCTAGTATACGATGCATCTTTTGCCTCAGCTAGTGTCATCATTCCAGGTTCTGTCACAAGGCATCGATGCCTTCCATTGGGCCCATCAAGGGGAAATGTATCTAACACTCGAGAGATCAGATCTTCTCCAGGGTGTTCCCTTGTCTCTTGGCTCTGAGGGTGCTAGAGTGTTGAGTAGTTGACTCTCCGACTTTTCTGCATCAGCAATGGCAATCTTTATAGCCACGTACTTCATCATAATCGTATCTCTTGCCAACCAAGTCGTTGAGTACGAACCGAAGCCAAGCTTATGAACCACATCATAACGATCACTCAGGCAGTCTCCGATAGATACGGGGTGATATCCTCCGGGACGATAACCATAAGGCTGATCTACGGACTCGTGAGGCATATACTCAACCGGGGTCCAGGAATCATTGATTGAGTCCGTTCGACGTTGAGTGGTGGCAATATTTCGTCCACAGGCTGGCCGGATGAGGTGGGAAAAACTAATACGGTGCCGCGTGGTGACAGTCGGAGGCCTTGAGCCGTCTAATATTGCCAGCCTTCGAAAGTTGAATGAAAACTTGGTCGTGGCAACGATAGATGATAGATTAATGAACGAAGGTGTGGGAGATCTGGGCAGGCTGGCCTGCGTCATGAGTACAGGGCTCAGTTGTGTTCTTGTTTGCCGATTCCCCACACGAAGACTCGACAGACTAGCCCAAGAGGGCGTGACTGGCTCAAAGATGAAAAGATATTCTTCAAAAATCCAGAAGAGCCTTGGTCCTCGTAAAAGGAGTGTCAGCACCTTGCTGCGCCCCCTCCCGTTTTTCAACCCTCCCCAAAACGACCCACGGAATGCCGAAGGGATCACAGGAATATTCCTCGATAGCCTGTTGTAGCGAGTTCAACACCTTCATCCCCTCTGATTCCGAGACTCCCCCTATCGCGATCGAGACTGAGCAAACAAACTGCCATCATCTCTCAATGGAGACCATCCGTCGGTTTATCAAGAAATCTACCAAGAAACGAGGGTTGGAAAAAAAGGGATCCGACCCCAAGAATACCAGCCCCAGGCCAAGCAGAAATCCAACGCCAGCCCTCCCGCCAGAGATATGGTGTCAGATTCTTTCCAACCTCTCCGGCAGAAAAGACCTACTTGCAGCTCTCCATGTTAACCGTCTCTTCCAGGGATTCTCGGAGCCCCTATTATACCGACAGGTGTCGTTCTCATGGTCGCGACATGAACGCCCGATCCACCTGCTGCGCACGCTTGCGACTCGACCTGAACTGGGCGAGTATGTCCAGGTTGTGCGCCTATACACACCCCCGCATGATCCATACAGTCGGTGGCTATCCTTGAAGCCATTAAATTCATTTGAATGGTCCGATGTGGATCGGTATCTGGATGCAGCGTGGCCAAAGTCTGGACCCCTTTCGGATCCCCTTTGGCTCAACCGTCTACGAACAACAGAGACACATATATGGGGGGGGCTCTTGCTCGCATGGACCCCAAATGTTGAGCATTTGCAGATTGGGCCGGAGGGTTTAGATCCGATTCTCGCCACCATATCCAGATCTGTTGACTCTTCAACCCTCCCACTCCCAATCCCATCTTTCCGCCGGCTTCAGAAACTCAGTATAGATCGTCCAGGTCCTGAGAGCCGTCTGGAACCAGAGAATGTATTCGCTGTTAGGACCAGCCAGGCGACCTCAACAATGAGGAACATCTCCCAAATCCTCTCGACCACGCCGACCCTGCGCAAGTACAAAGGTCCGGCCCCCATAGGGTTGCTCTCATGTCTTGTTTCGATGCAAAAGTCGATGGATTCTTTGCCATTCACAAAATTAACCCTCTATCTGCATCACTCAGATCATGTACTTGAGGAGTTCTTGTCCCTTACTCCCTCACTCACAGACTTCGCATATATCCACATGTGGCTTCCTGAACCGACGACTTTCGAGTGCAGCTCGCTCTTCGCTGCAGTGTATCGCATCAGGGAATCCGTGGAGTGGCTTAAATTAACAGAGAGGCGCAATGAGTCCGCATTGTCAAAAGCTGTAATAGACTCTAGGAGTACATGGCTGGCTGCCAGCACAGAGATTCACGGTGACTTCGGATCATTGAGGGAGTTCCTGAGATTAAAAACCTTGATCATCCCATGGGTACTTCTGACCGAGCGAAATACCCATGCATTGAATGCAAATGGACTGGGAGATATACTACCACCAAACCTGGAGACGTTGGTCATCGATGATTTTCTGGCGGATTGCGTCGTGCACCCGAGCAATTGGGGTGCGCTTGCGTCAAGGCGAGAGTCTCAATTTGAGAGGTTCTTGGTTGAGTCGAGGGCTTCTTCGACACCTTGCCTTCGCAAGATCACCATTAAAGGGGGTTATGAGTTCTGGGATGGAGGGCATACGGCGAGGATGACGGAGATGTGCGAGGCTGCCGGGATTAGGGTGAAGTTTATCTAGCCACTGTCTTCGGATGACAAGTAGTTACTATAATCCGTTATGGCTCCTCAAGTTGAGCTTTTATTTTGCCACATGATTGTTTGTCAACCAACAAAAGGGGCCAGGAATGCACAATGGAGTATATTCGTCGACTTGTTGACACCGGGTTGAACAGCCGTGTATCTAAGCGGCAGTAAAATTGGAAAATAGCTCTCCTGCAGCTTATACAGCTCCCACCTGCATGATATACTCGGCGAAAACACCAAACTCGGCCGTATGTGGGCTCAAGAATTTGGATATCCAGATATTGCGCCACTCGCCATCATATTTGGCCGTGTATAGAGACTTGCAATACTCCCAGTAGTCGGGATACCAGCCAGCGTGAGCCCAGTCAATCACCGCAAGGATACGGGGAGGGCTCGTGGAAGAGATCATGATGTTACCTTGATGTAGATCTCCATGGGTCAACTTTATCGTTCCGGTGTCTGGTAAGAAAGGTCGATAAAGGTCTGCATATTTTCGAGAATCCGGCAGCCAGTTTTGAGGCAGCGAAGAACACCAGTCATTAAAATCTTTAATGCTCTTGAAAGGGCCTCCTGGTGGCATGCCCTGAAAGACGTAATCGAGTAAAGACTGACGAGTAATTGATCCTATGATGTTTGTCAGTCAACAGTCGCCTATCCATCTACCTCTCGAGAAGCACGTACCAATAAATGGATCCGTCGGATCTTGTTCAACTTCCCGAAGTGACGAAACAATATCGCGAAGCTGATGGCAAATCGACGCTCTACCTCGATCACCGAGATAATCCCATCGATTGTACAATGATTCTCCTTGGATCAGCTCCATATAAATACATGCATAGGCTCCCTCGACTCTCCAGCCGTACACTTCTGGTACAGGAACTGTATCAGCGAGGGTTTTCTGAAGTATACGCAGGCATAAAGCCTCTTCAACCACCACATGAGGACCAAACTTCACGATGAGATTGAGATTGTCGAATTTGACTGGTGCGGGTTGAGGTGTAGATTTGAAGTCTTTTGAACGAGCCGTCACCTCCGCTGGACTTGGCAGGCGTTTTTGATCTGGCTGAGTTTTGAAAAAGGGGAGGAACCGCGGAAGTCCATCTCTGTTGCCGTTGCTTGAGGGAGCCGTGATGCTTCGGCTTGGAATGTAGTTGGCATTTTCAAGAAGAAGCTGCCCCGGTTCTTGCTCCAAGCTGAGAACAGAGCACAGGTTCACACCAGCATCTGAGAAGCGGCACCTGACCGGTGGCTCGCAGGACTGATACGAGACTGACGAGACTCCTGCTTCCCCTTCCCTTCTTCATCCACGATTGACAACACTTCCTTTGATGATTACGGTCGCGTTTTGCCGTCTTATCATTCTTTATCTTGAAGAGGCTCTCTGCAAAATAGTCAACCTTTACGCGACACACCTGTTCTCCCCCGCTGCTTCCTCTCAACCTCAGCATGCCCAACCTCAGACGATTATTGCCGCGCAAGAATCAAACGGAGAAAGAAATTCTCTCGCTTTCAGAGCAGCTTCCAACAGAGAAACAACTCCCCTCTTCCCCAGACCAGCTTCGTTCTGACTCTGATTGCAAAGCGAACCGGCGTCTCCGTCCATGGCGTTCTCTCAGGAGAAATACGACATCCGGGCTCGCCAAAGTGAGGAGAACGACGTCTCGCATCCGCAACGGAGTTGCTGATTTTTTCTACGACTGCCTCGGAATACGCCTTCATATACTCTTGTGTAAACTGCTTCTCTTAGCACTGACCCCCTTCTGCTGTGGATGCTGGGGGGAGTGGATAGACGTTACTTGCAGAATCGGGTGTGACTGCATTGATTGTAGTTAGGAGTTTTTTTTTTTTTTTTCCTTCTTTTTCCAGCTCATTGTTCCAAAGAAGGTTTTCTTCTTTTCTTTCCATTATTGTCTTTTGTGTTTCCGCTCCCGACGACAAATGCAAGAGGAGGAGGAGCATTGAGGGCATTTCGCGTCCCCACCGGCACAGCGGATTGGCTTGGTTGAGGGGCAAAGGAGGTTGAGCCTCCAATAATCCCTATTTTCAAGCGACCTTCTTTCACAAGCAAGCTCGGTGCAAGCAAGAAAGCAAGAAAGAAAAGAAAAGTCAGAAAAGCCTGCCGATTTGCCTTCCAATACGAGTCACGTGTCTGGAGGGAGGGGTCTCCAACGAACGCATTTCGCATCCATTTCCAGCTTTCATCCCGAACTCAGAATGCAGGCTCTCCCATCGGAAGTCGTACAAGACATTGTTCATGGCGTCCGTGTCTGACCCTTTGGCCGGGAATTATCCATGACTAATTTCCTTTCAGGTGGACTCGGTCTCTGATCTGGCATCCCTGAGCCGGACGTGCCAATATCTCCACGCCCACTCCATCCCGCTGATCTACAAGCACACCACCATTAACCTGAGCGCAGTCTATGCAAGCAAGGATGCCTTGTCACGGTCCCATGGCCCTCTCCCACCATGCCTCGCGCAATTACAGGGCATGTCTCGAAATTCCCAGGGCCAGTGCCGCCATGTTCAGAAGCTGAGCGTGGTGAACGAGGGCGACTGGAGTGTCGTCCTGAAGGCCCTCTTGCGGAACTCGGAAAGAGTAGGTATTGACGACCTGCTTGACGAGCGCAATGGCATCCAGTTTCTCATCAATTGTTTGCTCGAGGCCGCCATCCCTTTTATGGAGCGCCTTGCTGAGTTTGAGTACGTACCTGGTCATGCGTGATGATATGCGCGCCAACTGACAAGGATGCAGGTGGCTGGTCATTGCCTATCCTTCAAATGGGATCATCCGGGCACTGTCAGAGCATCGGTTGTCGGCTTTTACGCACCTGTTTCCTGAAGATCGCTACTCACTCAAGCAACTGACCATAGACTACCCGTCGCCGTATAACCCTGACATTCGAATCCTCAATACCGAAAATCTGGCCTCCCTGAGTCTGTACTATATTGGGACAAACAAGGCCGTTGACGATGCCGCAGACTTAATTTTTCTCCTGCGCCACCAGCTCAAGACTCTGAGAATCCATCTCCCGGACGGATGGGAGCCGGAGGTCGACTACGATAACGGTTCGGATGAAGCCCGCAACGATGCATTTGATTACAGCATGGCCCGTATAAAGGACAGGTGCTATCCGCTTATTTACCGATTTGTGATGGCCGACGAGCCCGAGCCCATGAAACTGGACGAGCTCGAGATACAGGGCGTCCCCGACGACTTTGTAACTGAGAACTGGATTCGAACGTTCGATTTCCACTCAATCCGGCGATTGACGCTCATCCATCGGCATTTCTACTTTGACGAGGGCGCTACCGAATTCTGGACCTATCTGAGGGAAAGCAAGATCTCCTTCAAAATGATCAAGACAGACTGCGAGAACGAACCCCTGGACCAGTTTATTTCGTCCTTCGAAGGGCTAGAGGCCCTGTATCTGCTTGATTATGATAAACGGTGGTCGAC
The DNA here is from genome assembly GCF_044049455.1 of Aspergillus lucknowensis. Classification (NCBI taxonomy): domain Eukaryota; kingdom Fungi; phylum Ascomycota; class Eurotiomycetes; order Eurotiales; family Aspergillaceae; genus Aspergillus; species Aspergillus lucknowensis. The sequence goes on along the minus strand of NW_027263547.1, from coordinate 1,126,919 downwards.
ACTCTCGAGCGTGCAATTTGCAGGCCATTTCCATTCACTCAGGCGCTTCTTTTATCCCAACAACATCCACGGTATGTCATTTTACAGTCACAATGTGCTGCGAAGCATAATCGCAAACTGCCCACTCCTTGAGGAGCTCGGGATGTATATCGAGGGAGAAGGGTCAATCGTGAGTCCCACCCTACCCCTGATGAATGCTTTGTGGGAAGCCATATTGATTGAGAAAAAGGAAGCCACCTTCAAGGTGCTTGATGAAAGCCCGTGCCTAAAACGGCTGTACATCACATGTGCGACACGGGGAGAAGGCGACTACTCATCGTATCCGTACTTCAACCACGATGAATTCCTGGAAATCTTCTTTGCCTACTTTGCCTACTCTCGACCCGTAGAATCCGCATTCCTCAACAGACTCGAGGTCCTCTCGTATTACCGCACACTGTGGGAGATCGTGCCCATCGACCTAGACGACTCCGAGTTTGCTGATATGCAGGAGGAGCTCAACTACGAGCCACTCAGTGACGGTGAGCTTGAGGACCTTATTCAAGACCATAAACCCGCCGAGAATGAACTTTATGTCCGCGAAAAAGAGAAGATAGACTGGCCGGGCGGCGCAGAGACAGCAGAGGAAGGAAGTGAGGATAATTCCGATGGTCATGATTACGACTTCTCGTGGGTCACACAGCCATCCTGCTATACGTGGGAACGGGCAGCCCACGGCTTCAACAGGGTGCCGCTGAGGGTGTCCTGGATGGACTACAGGGGCGATGAGCTCGCCTGGACTGTGTACCAGTGGGTCCTCGGGGAAGACGGTGTGTTCAAGCGGGGGCTGTTTCGAAAGCCGCCATGGCTGGATGACTGGGCGGATGAGTCCGATGTGGGGATGGATGGATATGGCGTGCCACGGGAGGAGAGCGAAGAAGAAGAGGAGGAAGAGGAGAACACGGATCAGGCCAATGAAGTAGGTGAGGAAGAGGAAGGGGCCGACGAGGAGGGTGATTAAAAATTAGTTGACAACATATGCAGGGCGCGCTTGCTTTCGTCGCTAGAGGAGATAGACAAGTAATAGTTACTCCTTCCCGAGGTCTGACGAGCGAGTATCTCGGCTTGATGAATTGAAGGCAGTTTTTCCCTAGGATGGCCATGCGGAAATGAGGACAACGGGATAGACTATCAGAGAGACAAAGTCTCTATCCGATCTATAGATCCAACAGGTCTACGGCAGCAGACATGGAGAACACACTTCGACAGATGACTTCCTTTGAATGAAATCTATATACAGTGCTCAACAAGCAAAACACGAGGAATCAACAGTATTTACAACGAATGCGCGTGGTGGCTCCCATCAAATGCAACAGAAGTATATACAATCCCAATTCCACCTTTCCCAGCGTATTTAGAGTCCTCCAGCAGTACAGATATCCTCCGCTTCGCCAACACGCTCGGCATACCGGTCAGGGTAGGCAGAGACCTGGACCTTCTGGCACAGGGTACCGACGTCCATAGACTCCCAGCCATCGATGCCAACCATCTTGTCGAAGAACATGCCGGCAGAGGCGGCGGGGTCCATGGCCTTGTCTACGGGGTAGTAGATCGCACGTTGCTGGAAGATACCGACGCTGTCGTAGTCGCTGCCGACCTTGTCATAGGGGTAGTTGAACGACTCGGGGACGCCTTCGTTGGCGTAGACGTAGATGTTCGACTATTCACGTCAAGTTAGCAGTGGACAGCGTCAAGTGCTATGGGGGGGTAGCTTACCTCAACGAGAGCAGTTGCAATACCAGCCAGGCAGCCCTGGTGGCCAACGTCCTGGTCCTTGGCCTGCTGGATGATCGCCTGCGCGTGGGCGGACTGGGTGGAATCGAGGCCAGGGAGGGTCTCGCCGTCGCCGCCGTCGTCACCACCGTCATCACCACCGCCCTCGCACGCATCGGTGACATAGTCCGAGCTTCCGGTCTCCACGTAGTAGTCGGAGACATAGCAGTCGTCGGAGGTCTTGTCCCAGATGGTGTAGCCATACACGGCAGTTCCCTCGGTCTGACAGGCGATTTCCACACTGTCTCCCGCGGAGTAGCTGGTGACAAGATCGTAGCTGGTTCCAGGACCAGAGCGGCAGTTCAATGAGTCGGCGGAGATGGGGTAGGAGGCCCTTGCCGTGAGCATGTTGGCGGCAACAGGGAGGGCAGCAGCTGGAAGATACATGGCGACGAGAGATAAAGAGATGATCAGCTTGAGATTGGGTTTTCTGTGTGACTGAAGGGGTGAGAATTTTCTGTCGATCTTGAAGCGAAAAGGAGTCCGTCTTTATACCTTGTCTGAGCCTGTTGACTTTCTTGGCCACACAGATTTCTCTGACAATCTGGCTGCAACACAAGATGTCGATCGTCGGGGCTTTCCCTCGTATCAGACAAGCCCTAGACTCTTCGTGGTATCATAGTTCGCCAGGGGTTTGGGCCGGTCCCTTCGTCTCGTATTCCCGTCCACTGAGCATGGCGTCTTGACTGTGCATGTTACCTTTCCTCGTGTTCCTGGATCTGACCTTGGCGTGTGTCCTCAAGGTTCGAATGCGAAGAATCTAAAAATAATCTCCTACCAGGGACAGCCATCTGAGCATGCACTCGCTGGTGCCATCACCAGCTGGGGGTGAAGAGGAGAGAGGATGATTGTCGGAGCTGCCTCCTTCGTATTCTCCAGGCCGTATTCTCTCCATCACGAAGCAGAGCCGCGCACAAAAATAGAAGCTCAGGTCGAGGTCCGTCAGAGGACGATGAGGTTTCCTTTTTTTTTGAAGACGAACCTGCCTCGCCGAGGGGACGACAACGCCGATGCCCAGTCTGCCATCCAAGGCCCGCATCGCTCGCACGGGTGCGCCAACGTCTCCCGGGCGTCTGATCGTCCTCTCAAGCTCGAGCGAGAGCCTTTGAGCTCAGCTGCTCGCTTCATGGAACTCAAGCCCTTGCACTCCAGCTTGGCCTTTCCCAGATTAGATCCTCAGACCCCTGCTAGGACTTTGAGTGCCCGGTTGGAGTGCTTCCCCGTTCCAGTGCAGCAAGCCTGCGAAGTTGCGTTGCATGAAGTTGCATGTCCTCTGCAGCATGTGTCGCTCGATTTGTCGCGTCGTATGACTGTCAGGAGAGCTCTGCCATCACTGCGCCCATCACGAACCGAAAGAGAAAGGAAATTGCGTGGGGAGACCTTGAGTTTCGGAATGTTCGGTGCCGCTTGATGCTGGGAGAGCTGGGAAGAGAGGAGTGAAGCTCGACCGCAGACTGATAGTCGCGCCATCGCCTCACGACTTACAAGCCTGCCTTTTATCTAATTTTGGACACGATATATTGTCGGGGATGGCACACCTCCACGTTGTGAGAGACCTCGATGCGAGGATTGCATCCTGCCGCAGACCCTGGAATAGCGCCCATCGGGGCGTCGCGAGAATTGACTAAAGCAGGAGTGAGATCGAACAAGAGACTGGAGAAAGGATTAATAGACTATAGTACAACAACTTTCGCGGTTAAATTATCATCTAGGTTGGTCTCAATCAAACCTCCAACTGCGACTGGCTCCGTGACTTGGTCTGGTCACTATTATTATCACTCTTTTCCGACGCCCTGCCGTTACCCTCGTCTGGCCCGATTTCAGCCTGATCCGCGAGCCCTTTCGGATCTTTCGCCTTGATACTCCGCCATTCAATCGTCAAGCCCCCCAGGATCGCCGCCGCACTCAGACCGGCAGTGATGACGAAGATGCGCATCAGAGCGTAGTTATACGCATTGACGACTGTGTCGAGGTCGTCTGCAGGCACCACAGCTCGGAGGTCGGTCGCTCCCGTGTTAACGATCGTATGGGTATCCAGGTCAGCGATATGCGAAAGCCGTTCCACGAGCTTGGTAGACAGAAGATTCTGATCGACCGCTAGAAGGATGGCGCCTCCCAACTGTTGCATAAAAAACGTTAGGGCCATCCCGATGGGAACCTCCGCGCGAGGTAATACAGCCTGTGGTGCGAGGTTGGATGTTTGAAAGCCGCAACCGATCCCAAGACCGAAAAGTACTTGGTAGCTGATCCAGTACCGGTGGTTCGAGTCGGGGGCGAGGGTGGAAAGTAATCCGGCGCCGACTGAGCACAGCACGGGGCCAACTAGCATGGAGGGAACATAGTACCCAATCTTCTGGGTAAACGCGGCCGCAAAGACACTCATCACCACCAGGGAAATAACCATCGGAATCGTACTGAGCCCTGCCCGCGTGGCTGAGTCGCCTTTGACAACTTGGAACCAGATGTTGATATAGTAAACGACCGACATCATCGCTCCGGAAAGGAGAAAGATGAAGAACATGCTCGAGGCGATTGAGCGGTTCAGGACAACCCGGCCCGGTAGCATCGCGGTGTCTGGAGTGAGAGCCTCCACAACCACAAAAATGACGAAGAGCACAGAAAAGGTTACCAGGAGGCCGATTATCTTAGGGTGGTTCCAGGCGTAGGTAGATCCACCCCATTCGAGGGCTAGAATAAGAGAAACAATGGAGGGTATGAACAACAAGGTCCCCAACGGATCCAGACGTCTGATTTGGCCCATGACTCCTAGCCTTGCGTGCTGCGGTGATGGCACATGGAAAAAGAGCAGCACAGTGAGGATGGTGAAACCGCCAATGGGGAGGTTGAGATAGAAGCACCATCTCCATGTTCTGTAGGGTGTTAGTAGAAGTGACCTCTTGCGCATACAGCGTGCCTCTTACACTTTGTCTGTAAACGCGCCGCCGATGATTGGGGCGATAACAGATGAGATCGCAAAAGTCATGCCGAAGGTGGAGGTGAACATGGGACGCTTCCGAAGGGGAACAAGTGGGATAATAATCATCATGCCTCCAGAAAAGATGCCAGCCGACCCTAAACCCGCAATTGCACGTCCAACGATAAAGGCTGTGGAATTCGGCGCTGCTCCACAGAGGGCGGACCCGATCTCAAAGACGATGATGGAGGAGAGGAAGGTCCATTTTGTAGAGTACAGCTGATAGAGGCGACCAAAAATCGGATTGAACGAAGCACAAGTCAGCATGTAGGCGCTCCCATACCAACCAATGTCGGTAATGGAGTGAAAGTCGTCTGTGATCGCGGGGATCGCGGTGGCTATGATGGTGCGGTCCTGGGACGCATCAGCGGAGGTCTTGATAACGAGATGAGGTTACGTTGGCACGTCTTACAAGAGCAACAAGAAATAGAGAGAGATACATGCCCAGAATTATGAGCCAAAACTTAAGAGACTTTGGCTGGTAATTGCGCTCAGCATCAGCGTATTCATCTGGCTGCCCGCCAGGCTTGGTTTGCTCGTCGACTAAGGACATGACGGTATCGGTGTGGGATTGGAAGGACAGGCAGGATAGCCATGTTGCGGAAAAGACTTGGAATAAATACTCTCGGTGGCCATGATTGCATTCGTCAAGAGTTCTTCGAGTCAAGAATTCGGGGGTATCTATCGCAAGCACCTGGACGTGTTGCGTTTGCCGTCTTTGGAAGCCGGACGTTTCTAAAGCCCGAGAGTGCTGAGTCAGCGCCCCTCGGGCGATTCGGAGTTCCGCTCAGTCCTCCTCCTCCCTTCCTGTTTTCTGCTGATGTCTCGATCTCTTTCTCTCTCTCAATCCCTTCTCTCAGTCAATTTGTCTTTCGAGCATCCTTGCTAATCTTGCGTATGCTCTCCGTTTTCGGAAGCCTCAAACATGGCAGACGTTCACCCAGAAATCACATCATCCAATCCACTCCCGTCGGCAAAGCCTCAACGCGTGCTATCTTGCGTACTCTGCCAGCAGCGCAAGGTGAGATGTGACCGTACATTCCCTTGTGCGAACTGTCTAAGGGCCAAAGTACAATGTATTCCGGCTAGCCAGGTTCCGCGCCGTCGGAAGCGCAGATTCCCCGAGCGTGAACTTCTTGGCCGACTGCGCGAGTACGAGAGTCTGCTCAGACAGAACGATATCAAATTCAACCCACTCCACGGCGAACCAGTAGATAACGCTGCTGCCCATGGAAGTCCTGGAGTTGAGTCTGCGGACGAGAGACAACCAGATTCGTCCCGCCCTTCGGCATCCCCCAAGTCGACGCCCAAGTATTTACCCTTCACGAATGGCTTACGATCACTGGCTAATGTGCGCTAGGAGCTTCTGGCACGCCATCAATCAACTGGTATATTTGTCAAACCGGAGTGTTCTTCTTGGATGTCGCTGACTCTCGACATAGTCACCCGAGCCGGACATCGGAGCCAGTGCTCCCCCGCCTTCTATGACCGAGACGGTTGTCAAGAAGGCCTGGGATCAGGCCTTTGGGACTCATGATCCTTTATTCGGAGCTCAGGATATGCCCGGTGACCTTTCGGAGCTCCATCCCCAGCCCTCCCAGATCTTCCGCCTCTGGCAGATATACCTCGACAACGTCGATCCACTGTTCAAAGTTACCCATACTCCAACGCTTCAAAGCCGCATCATCGAGGCCATCGGCGATCTGAAAAATAACAAGCCACCCCTCGATGCTCTCATGTTTAGTATTTATTGTATTGCTACTTTGAGCGTGATGCCCTACGAGTGCGATGCCCTGATCGGTCCATCCAGGGACGATGTACTTGCAGGGTACCAAGTTAGCTGCCGCAAAGCTTTGGTACGCGCGCAGTTCTTGCGCTCCGATGACCGTGATTGTTTGACTGCGCTGTATCTTTACTTGGTAAGTATAATCCACCGGCTCGCTCGTTCGCGGCTCATGAAGGCAGGTTTCACTTCGGCCGACTGCAGATCCTCGCACAATGTCCTCTATGCTCGGTATCGCAATTCGTTCAGCACAGCGAATGGGTATCCACGACGAATCTACCCTCTCCAAATATTCGCCTTTCGAAGCTGAGATGCGGCGAAGGCTTTGGTGGGCGCTGGTCCTGTTTGACACGCGGATTGGGGAGATGGCAGATTACCGAACCACAACGCTTACCCCCCTGTGGGACTGCAAAATTCCTCTTAACGTGAACGATTCCGATCTTCGACCAGAAATGACGAATAACCCCGTGGTACAAGGGCGATCGTCAGAGGCACTATTTGCCGTGGTCCGGAGTGAGGTGGGGGATTTTCTGCGGAACTCTTCATTTCACCTGGAATTTTCTTGCCCGGCGCTGAAATCCGTTGCAAGAACAAAGCCCTGCTCGAGTTCCGAGGCTGATGAGCTTGCGGCAATGGAGACCCTGCTGGAAGACAAGTATCTCCAGTCCTGCGACCCGGAGAATCCCCTTCATTTTATTACTATGTGGACGACGCGAGCAGCGCTAGCCAAGTGCTCGCTCGTCAACCACTATTCCAAATACTCGCCGGGACGACAAACAGAAGCCCAGCGGGACGCCGCAGTTTTCCATGCCCTTCGCATGCTCGATTGCGATACGAATATTCTATCTTCATCAAGCGTGAAGCGCTATTTCTGGCTAATGCATTTCTACTTCCCGTTCCCGGCATACCTTCACATTCTCCAAGACTTGCGGAAACGCCCTCTGAGCAGACACGCAGAGCAGTCATGGACGTCACTTAGTAAGAACTTTGAGGCTCGCGCACATTGTTTGCGGCATGTATCACCCAACCTCCTCTTCCGAACGATAACCTCAATTGTCTTCCACGCCTGGGAGTCGGCCGAGTCGGCCGTGAGGCAAGCGGGGCGTTCCCCGGTAACCCCGACAATTGTATCGACTATGAAGCATTGGTTGTCTCAAGGCTCAATTGGTCCCGGCTCGGAAAATACATCGGAAACAGCGGTGGGTGGCAACACCACCCTGTGGCCGACCCAGGTGAACACGGCCCTAGGTTTCCAGGACCCGGCTCCCGCTATGGCATATCCTGGTCTAGGCCCGTGGTTTGCATTTGACATTGCCGAACAGACTGTGGACAGCGACGGACAAAACCAGCCTGATTGGTCCTTCTTGAGCTGGGGATTGTAAACGAGCTTCCTGTTGACGAGTTTGTTGACGAGCCCCATGAATCGAAGTTTGTTCCTCGTACCAAAGTCACCTACGTTCCAGAATATTCTGATTCGCCTCGCGGAAGCTCATATTAACATCCATCTCTTCCCGCCTTCCGCCGGGGCCGCGTGCTTAACATTCCCCGGCCAGATCCTCTACGATAGTCAGATTCGGATCGACGTACGATACGCAAAGTCGGCTTAGAAGAGTATTCTCATGCAACCGCTATAGAGGGAGCCGCACGGTAAAGCCAAGTACGTTGTTAATCGAAATTCATGTTGCAAACTGTGAGGACAACTAGCTGTGGAGATTACCATGATATACACGGGTTGCTCAAGCGGCTGGAGCAGCGTGGTTTCAGCGCATGGTAGCTGTACGCCGTCTGCGCCTCAGTGGAGCCAACTTATTGTGGGCTTGCGACGAAGGGGAGTGGTCGATTGAGGGTTTTAATCCTGCCTGGCCGGATCTTGCGTGGGTTTATTTTGCAGGTACTCGTCGATCTGTGCCATGATCTCTGGCGTTAGCCGGGGTAGTAACTCCAAGCTCTTGACGTTGTCGATTATCTGTTCCGGTCGGGATGCGCCGGTGATAACGGATGAGACGTTCTCGTTTTTCAAGCACCAGGCGAGTGCGAGCTGCGACAGCTTTACCTCGAGTGTGTCTGCCAGTGACTGCGAGACGTGTTAGCTGGATTTTCGCTCGTGAATCTCCCGCTGTACGCTACCTGTAGGCCCACGATCTTCTTGATATTCCCCGCCCATTGCTCACTCTCCCAAGTCTCTCGTGCCCCGTTCGCGAATTTGTCCTTACTCTCAGCAAATCGAGAACCCGGCGGGGGCTGTACTGTTGCGTTGTTGTACTTGCCGCTGAGCAAACCCATCTTCAGCGGCGAAAAGGTGGTGAGGCCGAGTCCGAACCTGGAGTACAGGCGCTGATACTGGCCCTCTACCTTGCTGCGATCAAGCATGTTGTAGAGCGGTTGTTCAACAATCGGTGCGATGAGACCCAAGCTTTTGGCAATCCCACACGCCTCCGCGATTTCATCCGCTGACCACTCTGATGTACCCCAGTAGAACGCCCAGCCCTTGTCAATCACGAAGTTGAACGCTCTCACTGTCTCTTCCATCGGCGTTAACCGATCCGGGCGGTGGGCGTATATGATGTCAACGTAATCTAGCTGGAGGCGCTGCAACGACGCTTGTGTCCCTTCGATAATATGCTTCCGAGACAGGCCGTGGTTGTTGATGAGGATTTCCCCATTTGCGAGGCCCCAGTTGAGCTGTTGTCAAGTTAGTCACCGCGGTTCCTTGAGCCCGAAAGACTCGTTCGAAGTGAAGGACTCTGGGTACTCGCCTTGGTACTGATGACAAGATCGCTGCGCTTCCATCCGTACCGTATTATTGCTTGTCCCATAACGATTTCCGACTGACCTCCAGCGTAACTGTGAACCGTCAGTCCGAGCACTTCCGGACTGTGATCAGCTATTACCTTTCAGCAGTGTCGAAGAAATTGATCCCACAGTCATACGCCTGCTTCATGCACTCGAACGCAACCTCTATGGCCTTGTCAGAGTCCCCTCTTCAATGCTACCCCATCACCCGGGGGGATTCGGACCGTTGTCAACATGACCACCAAACCTGGTATGACAAGTTTAGACTCCATCTTGCATCTCACTGAGGAGTGGGCACTCACGTTAGCCATCCCCCAAGCCCTAGCGCTGAAACATGTAACCCTGAATTTCCTACGCGTCGATAGAGCATCTCTTTGTTCTTGTTTGGCCATGCCATTGTGCCGAGCAACTGTCAAGGATGGCTGCCAAAGACTGAGCCGTACTGCCTGCGGGGAGCTGAATCTATTTTAAAGCTGCCCGCGATGGATAGCTTCGGAGAAAAACTCGGAGGGTCCGCAATTCTTGCGTGGGCAGCTTTTGGATCTGGGGCTGCTGCTCCAAATCCCCACGACTTGGAGACAACGAAGTGGGCCAGCCGGTCTTCGATGGCGTGTCGAGTGGGGGCAAAGATGCCATCACGCTTGAACGAGAGACCACATCCACCGCCAATCACCGTTGGGAGCACCCGAAGCTCTGTGGCTCCTTTCTGCAGCGAGTGAGGGGGCGATTGTCTCCAATTCTTCAACTGCTTTCCCAAGACACCGCGGTGTCACAGTGTCGCGATGAACCCGCCCAAGGTGACCGTGAAGAAGGCCTGCGATGGCTGCAAAGTCCGCAAGATTCGCTGCGGTGGTGGACATCCTTGCAGGCCATGTTTAAACGCGCGGATCCAGTGCACTTACATTCGAGTCCATCAATCCCGAGGTCCACAGAAGCTGCGCGCGACCACCAGGTCTCTTATCGAGGAAACCCAGCGCAACGAGGCCGTTCACATCAGTCATACAGACTGCAATAATGGGACAAGCCCAAAAAGGTTTCCCCGCAGTGTTCCAGCTTATTTTCAACCGTGCTGACCCTGTTGATGAACTAGATCGCCTACACATGCCATCGCTTCGTTGTTATATATCTACCATGTGCGGATGTACCCAGTCTGGCCGGTCGTTCACGTCGATAGCTTGATAGCGAGCCTGCAGCGAGACGCGGATGGCAAAGACTATGAAACAAGAGCGCTTGCGACAGCCGTCGCCGCCGCGACGATGGCCCAGCTAAGGCTCGGGAAGAGCTGCGTGTCGGATCGATCAATAACTGCAGAAACCCTCGCATCAGAGTGCTTGGAGGCTCGCCAGTCCCCAGGATACCGCTCGATCGTGAACCTGAATACTGTTCGTACAGCCTTCTTCCTTCACGTGTTCTACGAAAACCAATGCCCCGGCGGGAGCGAGTCGGTCCTCTACCTCCGAGAGGCGATATCCCTCGCGCAGATGATGTTCCTCCATCAGGAGGTTTCTTATACTGGTCTCGATGGAGATGAGCAGCAAATTCGTCGGCGTGTGCTGTGGCTACTCTTTGTCACGGAACGGTAAATATAATTTATCCCCGTCGTTGCAGAAGCAACTTCTGATTGACAAAATGCCAGTGGGGTCTGCATTCTTCACAAGCTTCCGGTCGTTCTCAAGACAGATATCGCAATGCCAGAAGCCAATACCCATGAAGAGCCTAAAGTTCTTCCTGCATTCCTCAAGCTCCTTGCGTTATTCAGGTTGTTTGAGAAGTCAAACATGTTCGACATTATTGGGAATTCGCAGTTTGGTTATAATGAGACTGCGCATTTGACAGAATTCACAGATCCATCCGTTTATGACATCCTGCAAGACAAATTCCGGGAGGGCCCGAGTGCCTTGGACCAAGTCTGCGACGTGCAGAGAGCGGACCTCTGTGTCACGCGGCATTGGATGCGTATGCTAACGTGGAAAGTGCTATCGGCCCAAAGCAGGCGAGGGTACCTATCAGCTCAGTGCTCTATTTCCCCGGCTTATCCGTTGTTGGTTGCCAGGGACCTTGTCGACGCAGTCTGTCACTTACCTCGAACTGCGCTTCAGGCCCATGGATTTGGCATGGTAAGTCTCTCGATGCTCACTGTATCTTTTCGAATGAGTAACATAAGTGAACAGCAATTGAAATTACTCGAAATTGCCAACTCCCTGGCAGATGCTGTTACAATGATGTCAATGCTGCCAGAGGCTCCCACATGGGATCAGGATGCCCGCCCCAGTAGTGTCCTTGCACGTCTTCATTTGATTCTGATGGCGTTTAAGGACGGAGGAAACAACGCTCTGGTAGAGATCTTGTATCAGAAAATGGCGCACGCCCAACTCTTGAGCTCCTCAGCGGTACCACCCTCATTAAATGGGCCAGGTTCCGCATACCGAAGTAGGCACGACGTACACACAGTGGACGGTGGCTTCAGCCGCGAGTCGCAACTCCGGGAAAGCGCCTCCACGCCATTTTCGAGTCAACAAAGTGCAACAGCCGACTGGGCATGGCAGATTCGGCCAGACACAGCTTCCAACACCAGTGATGACCCTGTGGATGATAATAGAAAAGCGTCCAAGACTGACTCTAACTTACCTGAAGCCATTATATCAGCGAGCCTCCCACAGCGAGATTTTGATAACAGTTGGGCCTACATTGACCCTACGCACACCCATTTAGGGTACACCGCATCTCAGCAACTGAGCGCCAGAGCGAATACAGCCACCCCATTATTAGATCAAACTTCGGTTGATACGGTTTCTAATAACTTCATCTTTGAAAATTCCGAGATCCATCTGCCGTTAGAGACATTTTGGACAATGGGCGATCTCTTACAAGGGGACCAGCAACCTGCCGTCCCAGACCTTCTAACGTAGTGAGTCTTCCGCGCAGGACAAACGAGGTGCATGCGTGCAAACAGGACAGCCTTCAAACATCCCCCCAGCTCAATATTTGAAGCGGAAATCTAGGCGCTTGTTGCCCTCCTTCTCCCGGTGGGCCAAGTCGGCTTGATAGTCAATTCTCTCTTCCGGCGACAGCGCCTGCCATTGCCTCTCTTTCCGGCGATTCAAATGCCTGAGCAACTCGCGCTGGAGCACAAATACCACCAACGACAGGCCGCAGATCGAGATCAGGACTTTGTTCCCTTGATAGTAGTATGGAGAGTCGTAATTACGATAGATTTCTGGGTTGGATCAGTCTTCATTCACGGGAAACGGGGAGGATGTACTCACGCGAGGAGATAACAGATCCGACCTGGACGATTACGTTGTACGTCGCAGCGGTTATGGCTCGTTTCTTGACATCGAAGGTATTCTCCGAGATCCACGCCGACACAATGGGATGGAAATACGGGTACCCTGCGATCATTGTACTGACAGTGAAGCGTCCCCAGTTGTATCCGTGATCCGGCAGGCCAAGTAGGGTTGCCAGGAGCGGGAGAGACCAAAACTCTCCGATGAAACAATGGAATGTGCGCTCTCCGAAGCACTCGCTGCTCTTGCATAGGATCAGCATCAGGATGATCTGAAGGGCAGCGGACGGGACAGTGAGCATGTTGGATTCAAACGTCGTGAAATTGAGGCGCTTTAGTGTCAAGGAGAGATAGCCCTGCACGGGGCTCTGGGGAATATAAGAGATCAGGCCGATGAAGTACAATCCCCACATGGATTTATCCTTCCAGGCATTGAGCACGTCGCGGAAGGTGGCCTTTTCGGTGAGCTGAGTCAAGCCTTTGGATGGGTCGTCGCGCAAAAGACGCTAACAATCATCAGATACTGCTTATTAGAGATTTGGCGGAATAAAGCATACGTTGATCATGATCACCTCCTCCCTCTCGGAATACCACGACCGAGGATATAGGAAACTCTTCGTCTGCGTTGGCGATCTCGGAAGGTAGAACATGGCAAAGAGGCCGATGACGAACGTTATAAGTCCGTCGATTAAGAAGAGCCAGAACCAGCCCGGCTTCCCCTTTGTCCCTCTCATTTCCAGAATTCCAGCGGCCAAGAGGGACGAAATAATGCGCGCAACCTTGTGTACATTAGCCATGTGCAGAACGCAGACAGACAGCGGTGGACACACATTCAGGGTTGACCAGAAAAAGGCCAGTCGAACCGACAGTTCCTTCGTCTTGTAGAAGTATGTGGCGAACAAGATCGTACCCGGGATGAACCCTCCCTCAAAGGCCCCTATCAACGCCCTGGTCCCGTAGAATGATGCCCGATCAGTCATCCAAGCCTGGGTCCACGAAACCAAACTCCACAGCAGCATCAAAGTAGGCAAGACACGTCGGAAACCGAAGCGTTTGATGAGCAGCTGGACTGGAAACTCCGCTACGAGAAAGCAGAGCAGCTGGATGGTATTCCCCTGCAGAAGTCGCATGTCAGCACATGCATTCCGATACCGGCAGGGGCTACGCACGTTATTATAGTCATCAGTGGTCAGATTGAGGTCTTCCAGGAAGTTGTCAGTCAATGCATTGGACAGGTTGCCACGGTCCAGTTGCAGGCCAAAGAACTGCAGTCTCGGTGATTAGTGACTGTCCCAGAGTCCAACAGCCAGAGGACACCCACCATCAGACACAGCCAGGTCATGAGCATCAAGTCTGTCTTCCACACCACTTTTCTCTCCTCCCGGGCGCTCCATGATGCGGTGGGATCGAACCGGTGATGGCCCTCATAAGACTCATGGGGCGGAGTCACGCCAGCGAGATGCTCCTGGCCCACGGCCGGCGATTCTTTAGAGGGTTGAATATTGTCTCCCGCTTCCTTTGTCGGGGTTTTGGCGCTCTGTTCGACGTCCGCCATCTTGCACAGCAACGGTGTTTGCAAAGAGCAGGAGGCTCGATAATTTCAGGTGAGGGCAGGACGCGATCCTCGCATCCTTATATGCACACACCTGTATCTCTGCTCTTCGCGGCTGATGCTCCCGGGATGAGCATCTATTTGTGTATTTATTCGCAATCGAGGAACTGTTGGCGACGAATCCGGGAGTTGGAGTCGAAAATGCACTAAACGATTTCACCAGCACAAGCTCCGAGCACACCATCGCTCTCAATTTCCTTGAAGACGACCTGGGCGCATGTCCTCTCGAGGATCAGACAGACTGGGAAGGTAGCTCCCGGCATCGAGTCGTCCAAGGATATGTTCCTCAACGCTCCACCACCCTTAACCAGAATCAAGACGTCCACAACGCTAGCACAGACAGCACCACCACCACCCTCAGGGCCTGGGGAAACTTTGGGGTTCAGAGAGATCCGGTATCACTAAACCTGGTTTGGCAAGATGGCCGGTCCACTCAAGCGGTTCTCCGAGAATTTCGCCGATGCCCCGCCGACAGTGCGCCGACTCCGCATGGCTCTTGCAGGACTTGGCCGTCAAGCTTGGGGAACCGGCGAACACACGGCTCCAACCGGTTTCAGGGTGTGGGGAAATGGTATATGAATGTTGCCATCGAGGCACCACCCCTTCACCTGAAGTCCGTTGTTGCATTTCCACAGTTAGCTTCCCGTCCAGGCCAAATCAATCAAAATGCCGACCGTTATGGAGGAAGCTTCTTCACGCATACGGGGTGGTCATCCCCATGCCCGGCCGCGAATCTCGCAGCCTCTCGAATACTCCGGCAGCCTCGATCAATACCAGCACCAGGATCTGACCCCAGTGATTGGCAGGGAGTATGAGGGCCTCCAGGTCGGCGAGATCCTGCAGTCACCCCAGCGCGACCAATTGATCCAGGACCTCGCAATTACCAGTAGGCTCAACCAACTTATCCCTAGCATGGACTGGACTGACTTGATTAGTCTCGACTCGGGGAGTTGTTTTCCTCCGTAATCAGGACGTGACACCGCAACAGATGCGATATTTTGCGGAAAGATTAACCCTTCTTGCGGGCTGCGTAAGGTACTTGCTTCTCTTTTCGTGGCTGTTCCCTGACAGTTACGCAGCCGGAGTCATCAGGACTTCATGTCCATCCTCTAACAGAGGAAGGAAGTGAGCTCGGCGACCAAATCAGCGTCATCAGCAGCGAGAAGCAGAAAAAAGGCGGCGGTCTCACACATCAGCTCAGCGATGTCAGTCGTTTTGCCTCCGCCGCGTGGCACACAGACATTAGTTTTGAGCGTGTCCCGTCCGATTACTCCATGCTGAAAATCCACACCCTGCCCAACACAGGGGGCGATACCCTCTGGGCATCGGGATACGAAATTTATGACCGTTTATCTCCGGAGATGGCATCTTTTCTGGAGCGATTGACCGCGACTCACGACGCCAGCTTCTTCCATGATGAAGCACGCAGACTGGGCAACCCTCTACGGAAGGGGATCCGCGGATCGCCTCTGAATCATGGAGAAGAGCTAACAGCTGTGCACCCTGTGATCCGAACAAACCGTACGACCCGCTGATCCTACGATGACCGTCGATTACTAACAGAAAGTAGCTGTAACCGGATGGAAATCCGTGTATGTGAACAAGGGCTTCACGAAGCGCATCAATGGGGTGACGAAAGATGAGTCGGATGTGCTTCTCCAGTACCTCTTCAATGTGAGCCATTTCCCTATGGAGGTCCAGAAGTCATACTAACCGAGTTACAGCTTCTCACGCAGAATCATGACGCTCAGGTCCGGTTCAAATGGAAGAAGAACGATATGGCGATTTGGGACAATCGCTCAACCTGGCATTGCGCGACCTATGACTACGCCGAAGCTCGGGCAGGCGACCGAGTCTGTAGTCTTGGGGAAGCACCTTATTTGGACCTCCAATCTACCTCGCGAAGGCAGGCATTGGACGAGGCGTAATGAGTGTACATATGTTATCACATACCGGAGGATAGTACATAGGGCTATTGACATTCTTGACGTCATTTGCGGATCGGGCAAAAATAAAGCCCTACTAAAGTTCAGGGGTAAATCAGCGTCATTCTCTCATCGTCTTTCGACTTTCAGAGGAGGATCAATGGGCTGGATGTCCCTGTCAGCACGTCCAGACCCTTTCGACCCGCCATAAATATCATTCCCACCTCTCGCAAGAAGATCAGCTCACCAGTTTCAAAAATCTGGCATTATGTTAGAGAATATTATTCAGCCCTTGTTTGGCACCAAGCCGCATTCTTCTCAACACAATGCAGCAGCACAAATTATTGATATCCGCTCGGACAAGAGGGGCATGAGACTGCGAGAACGGTTAGAGACGAGCAGACGCGATAAGAGCGCTGCACTACCAGATCTGCTCCTCTGGGACGAGAGCGGTTTGCGATACTTCGACGATGTGACGTATAGTGCATATTACTACTTGACAAGAGAGGAGCTTGGATTGCCGTAGAAGAACAGGTTCCAGACTGCCAGCCATATCCAGCCAGGTACCATGATTGTCGAGTTAGGCAGATTGGCTTGACTTGACGAAAAGGTGAGCGTTGAGTGCATCTGGAATATGCACTCTTGATAAGCCGTTAGGGCCCGAGTCCAAAGCCAATCGTTCTTAACTAGTCTATCGATCCTTCGAATTATCTGCCCTATCCGGTCCGTGGAATGCCAAAAAGTAGCTCTCTAGCAGCGGAGCGTCCTCTATTCCCCCGAGCCAGGCTACATGTTGATCCGGACGGACCTTCCCGTAGTCCCATCCCAGATTTTCATCGAATGGATGAACCATCCCAGTCAGTTCCAACAGATTGACAGGCGTTCTCAGGCCGGGATGGACGAGTAACACTTCAATAACTAAGTAACACGCACGGGCTGACCCTGTTCATCATGTACTCAAGAGAGTAGTTGGCTATATATGGAACAGACCCCCAAGCACTACAAAGCGTCCAACTTCCACCTTCTCCTGCAAATCACCACAAACATGAGCAGTCTCTATGCCTTGTTACTCCGCAAGACCCTCGCTAGTTGTAAAGTAGAGCCGTCTGCCTGATTCACCACAGGATCAGTTTGCAGCCTGGACCACGCGAGAATCCATCTCTACCAGCTCTTCGGCTACGGGAAGTCGCTCGCTTTGGTATGTTTTGAGAATATTTGGGTCTAATATCCCGATTATGACCGATCCTAGCTTCCATATCAGGTTGTACGTATCCTGGATGGATACGTTCATGGCTCGACCGCCTTCGGGGAATGGATATGTGCAGCATCACGGGCCAGGAATACACTCCGTGCGTCAACTAGGTTGCCTAGGAACACGGAAGAGGTTGCATACCGATTCTTGATGGTACATTGGGTAACAACCCCTTGTTCGACTTGGAATCCTGTCAGTGTGCAACCTAGCCCGTGATAATAACGGCTCAATTACCGGATATATCGACCACCAGTCGCAATGTTCGAATGTCAAAGTATACGGCCGCAGAATCCCCTGAACCAACTGAATCAGGGGGTCAGGTGCATCACCGGACTGCTCCATCGCCTTCCTCTCCAGATCCGAGTCGCCCTTCAGCTGGATATAGAAGCGCACTGCCCAATCCTTCGGAATGGATGGCGCAAGACTGGCGAATATCGGCTATCTAAAAGTTCGTGGAGAGCCGCGATCTTCAAAAGCGGGAGGACCACGTGGTTGCTGATCCAGAAAGAGGGAAAGATCTACAGGGACAAGTCACAGGCGATATGTACTATGTATGGCTTTATCTGACTATATAGTGTTGCTCGCGCAAGGCTGACCGACGTAGGACTTCCTCGTCTGGAGGATTCCGCGGCAAAGAGTCCGGTGACAGGTGACCCCAAACGATTGTTGGTTTCGGCGGCTGACTTCAGTCTGCCAAGGTGGCCTGGAATTGACTCTGCTATCCACCCACCATCTCAATGTTGGAGAGTTGCACGAGCTACATCACGCAAGGCGATACTATGTAAATCGCCAGATCGTGGCGCCGCATGTATACAGCAGCAGGACCTCATGAGAGGCCAGAGCAACGGATCTCAAAATCACTCATGTTTCGGAATAGACAGGGCCAACTTTTTCCTAACTCGGGTTCTTGTAGAGCGGAATCTCATCATAGGGGGTTTGAATGGCGGGGTGTACCGTCATGTTATGCGGCAGTTTCATATAAGGTTCATTGAACGCGGCTCCCTCAGTGAATAATTCTGACAGCTCGCAGCTTTGGGATACCGCGGAATGAGAAAGCACGCTCGAGTTGTGCGAATCTTGCTCCGGGGTGAACATCCGTATGTCGGAGAGTATGGGCGCCTGGGCGCCTGGACCGAGAAATAGACGGTTGTAGATACTATTGCAAACATCCCATGCTCGTTTTGCGGGGTCGCTAATAGAACCCAGGCTGGACAACCAATCCATCCCTTTCCCCAGGTGCAACGTAATATGCGAAGCGCCGTCCGCATGGAACCGCATGCAGAATTCCATTTCGATCAGTAGCACAGTCACCGACTGCATGAGGTAATGCAGCACACACCACCATGGAGAAACTTGGACAAGCCAGGATGCATCGGGCTTATCCGGTAATAGGTCTAGAAGTTCACATGCCGAATCGATACAGATCCGGGCAATTCGTTGCTGACTGAGCGCCGACGCCTCGTTGGGCGGCCGTTGCCTTTCGGAGCGACAGAGCGACGGCCGGCTCAAGGTGATGCGCAGACTGTAGAAGCGAAACGCTAAACTCCACCGCTGGCGCTCGAACTGGGTCGATGGATGGTTTACTCTGAACTGGAACACATGTGGGACGCGATTGAGCCATTCATCTGTCTCCTGGACGAGATCCATGATCGACGCACTTATAGTGAGCCACGGCCGTCGGGCGAACTCGGGGCTGTAGAGCGAGTCGATCGCACGCCGCATGATGATCGTGAAGTCGACAAAATAGAAGAAGTAGAAGGAGTTACTTGGTGCGATGTCCATGAGATTCGGGAGAGAGTCCCGCGTAAGCACGGCGTGCCGCAACCCCGGCGAGTCCCAGACGGCGGAACCGACACGCCGTTGGGAGCTCAACATCTGCATATACTCCGTGCGGGCGCCAAAGTCCATGAGGAGCCGCGATGCCACCGGTTCCCGGAACCGTTCTTCATCGAAAGGGATCGGCAACGGTGTGGTGCTAAACTTGTCCGGCGAACTCGTGGGTCGACCCGTCATAATGGACAAGGTATTCTCGAGCGTGTAAATAGACCACCACACCCGATACCGGATCTCCTTTGATAGGTGAGACGTCTCTTTGCTCTCACTGCGAAGATTAACACCCAAGGCAATGGCTGATCGGACCGAGACACCACAAGCTCTCCAGGCGCGGTTGATATGGCCTATGGCCATCAGAAAGAATGCGGTCAGTCCCTCAACTTGGACCTGTTGAAGGTTGGGGTGCTCCAAGAGTTGGCTTTCGGTGAAGCTCAGCTTCCGGGCTCTGGTGAAGCATATCATAGGGCTGTCCGCCTCGCCCGTCCACGGCTTCGAGACCAGTTGAGCAAACTTCGATGCCAATGCGAAAACCAAATTTAGAATGGTCAACCACCGCTTTGTCGGCTGAATATCGGACCGCGTGTAATACATTTCATACTGCTGCATGAATGGTATCTTGGCGATGATCGGAAATGACG
The DNA here is from genome assembly GCF_044049455.1 of Aspergillus lucknowensis. Taxonomy (NCBI): domain Eukaryota; kingdom Fungi; phylum Ascomycota; class Eurotiomycetes; order Eurotiales; family Aspergillaceae; genus Aspergillus; species Aspergillus lucknowensis. The sequence continues at coordinate 1,107,011 of NW_027263547.1, read as the reverse complement.
GATGGACGGTGAAGAAATAGCAGTCCAGTAATTTATCAGCGATGTCTCGCGGTGGCCGACCATAGGGATCAACGCTTGCATCCAAGAGCAACTCTTCATCGTCGAGAAAGTAGCAGACTGATGTCAAGGACTGAGATTTGTTCGCGGCCTCAGAGTCAAGGAAGGGGGTGTCTTTCTCGAGGACTTGATACAGCTCATTGATCCACGACATTTCAGAGGGACCGCCCATAAACCCGATGGCTTGCAGGGCCTTATTCTTGTGGAAATCTTCTTGGATATACTCGATGCCGAAGGAGGGGATCTGGGATTGGACAGCACCATGGGCCGCATGATCGGGACTTGGATGGTCCGGTTCGGGACTCGAAAACTACACCAGAATTAACTGGTGTGTCTTGAAGATAATGATCACGTACCTGGGCCAGCGTCCGGCGAATAAGCTCTTTGTCCTGACTGTCAACCCGGGGATGTATCTCCTTGAGAAGTCGATCGTAATTTTGAACCTGCTTCTCAAGGTCTTGCATCCTTTTCTCCATTGTCTCTCGCTTTCCATCCACGTAAACGCAGTCAATGTCTAAACTAGTACACCGACTGCATGGGTGCTGACCATTGCATTTTGTCTTCTGCTCGCGGCAGTCGATGCAGGCCCGCTTGACGCGCCGATTGCCGTAAGGCCGGGCGCGGGACAGTCGTGGAATGCGGATTTTGGGGCTAGGCATCGCTGAGGCCGAGTCGGGAACCATCATTCTGGGAGAGGAGTCAGATTGCTGCTCAGAGGACTCCGACACAGCGCGGTGATAAGGGACGACTCGAAAAGTGGCATTGGTCCCAGGGAGAGGAGGGGCCATTTTCGATGGGATGGCACAGGAGATATGCCGGGGGACGCGACTGCAGCCGCAATATTCGTGTTGGGAGGGCGATCATGTCTAGAGAATTCGGGGAGCACAAGAAACCGCAGAACAGCCGCCTGAGAGCGACGGAGAGCGGAGGGGTGGAGGATGCAAGGAATTTCAACGATTGACGCCAAAGGGGCCCGGGGACGCGGCGCTTTTGCAGCTTTGGCGGCGGTGACCGGCGGAGCAGTGCTGATTGGCAGGCAGCTTTTCACCCACCTTCGCCATCACCACCTGGACGCTCACCCACCACCCCAACGGCAATGACGTTGACGCGCTCAGGAACGCTTTGCTCATTCGTTCGCAAAATCCCTTCCGCTGTGTGTGATAGGTAAGCCTTGTGAAGGCAATGGTCCGGGGAACCTCTGATACATGGCCCTCAACGACTCCACTGCCGGCGGTCAACCAAACTCGCCCAGTTGGTCTGCACGAAGCAAGCCTCAGCGCTTGGATCTGGGGTACGTCCTCGACACCATTGGAGACGCCACCTCGTCATCTATCGCCTCTCGCACCCGACTGAACGCCGATGACCTCGGATGTTCAGGTGTGGACAGCGTTCTGGAAGGCTCACAGTGATGTAGACTTCAGCGAGCCCTCCCCTATTATCATCAGCATTCCTTAGGTCTGGGACGAGGGAACCGATTTGTAGATGCATCAGGCTTCACACATGATCATACCGTCCCCAGCGACCTCTTTGAGAAGCTCCCGTTGTCCAAGGGCACGCTCAAGGTGAACAACTCGAAAGCACATCGTGGATTGGACTCGGTTCCGGAGGGTTCCCAGTAGCATAGGAATGGAGAAATCTCCGTGTACAAGGATATTTACGAGATTTGAGTGACTCAACGATGCGATAGCCTCCCCGCGTTCAGTCGGTAGCAATCTATAGAAAGCACACTCAATTCGACTAGCTACCTAGACGATCTGTATCTTGTCCGCGTCAAACCGCCACGGCCGTGGCCTGAGCTTTCTGCAAGCGCTCCTTCTCCTCTTCTTTCATCTTTAAGGCGGCCTTCATCCGCTCCGGGATGATCATTTCGCGCTCTGCTGTTATCTTCCACCCTCGCAGGCGGTCCTTCCCCAACGCTCGGAGTGTTTTCTGCTCCACCAAGCTATACTGGCTCGGATCATCACGGTCAAAATTGAATGGTTCCTTCAAACCCACGGGCGGGTTCGTGATAATGCGGGGGATGCGCAGACTATTCTTTGACGCCGAGTGAGCCATGAGGGGGTGCATGAGGACTACGTCTCCAATATTGCCCGTCATCTCGCGGAAGTCGGTGCATTCTCGGACAATCGACATGTAGAAACCCAGACCTTCGTGCTCTGGCTTGGGCGTTTGGCCGCGGGGGATCATTCGCACAGATACACCTTCAGGGTGGTCGTACTACGAATAGCCCTGTTAGATTGTACAAAGAAACATGTGAGGAACAACTTAGACTTGACATAAGCTTCCACGTTTCAGGCAGGGCCAGAGAGAGCCAGCGTAATATACCTAGGAAGCAGTAGCAAAAGTCATACTATACGTACCAAGTGTTTCGCAATCTTAGGTATCGCCTCCGGGCAAATCATCGTCCCGCCACCATGTGGCTTGATCTCAGTAAACAACGGGATAACCAGCAACGCTTGCTCCGGGGAATCCAAATAATGTATGAAGAAATCCCCATCGACGTGCCAGTTATCCAGATCCCTGGGATCCGGCCACCGATTCTCCCACTCCGGGGTCCCCAAGTTGACGATCAACCCGTCGCCCCAGGTGGAGGACTGCTCAGAGACACGGTCCTCACCACCACACAACTCGCAAATAGCAGCCCAGGCCTTTGGGGCGAACGTGCGCGCCGATTCTGCAAAGTGGCGGGGCATATTGATCTTCTCCTTTTCCCACGTCGACTTGTCGGTGGGCGAGTAGCCGAGGCGGACCCAGACATTGCGGGTCCATTCAGCGGCCTTTTCGGGAGTGAAGCAGTTGGGGATGCGGACGTAGCCGTGCTGCAGAAAGTGCTCCTTTTGCTCTTCGGTCAGAGCATACTTTTCGTCAGTCCCAGTCGTCATGGTGTTGGTAGATCAATCCGGGGGCGGTTCGTTCTGCGGTACGAGGAGTGATTTTGGAGAAGATCCCAAGTCGGAGGGAAACCGAGACATCCCCTCCCTCGTCACACGGATGTTCGGTGTTTATAAGCTTCCAGATCCCTGACGCCGGCTCCTCCCCGAACATGGGAGGGGTGCGAGAGTTGGGGAACCCTGCATTCTTTGTCCAGCGATGCAGTGACTCACGGTTGCAATTCAGGCTGAAATGCGGGGAGAGACGGAGATAAATATCCAGAGTTGGAGTTCCCACGTCAGCTGCCAGGCCAGAAGTCCGACAAAGCCAGGCCGGGCCATCTATTTCCGGTAATCCGGACGACGGACACAGCAAACATCCGTTCCTCGCTGGGTTGAGTCCCAAGAATACCACATTATCATCATTGACAACATCCTGAAAGTAGAAAGTTCCCAGTTCCCCGCATCGGTTGGAAGATTTTCGGTGGCCATTCAGCCTTATTCGGAGGGCATCGATCTATATTTTCCCGGGCACTAACTTTTCTGGCCGATATAGTTCCAACCTTGATTTCCCAGCGATTATTCTGGCCGTTGAAGCGTCCAAGTCAAGAGCAGCTTGTCAAAGGTACTAACAGGGAAAGCGGAAATGGAATCGAGCGCTACCGCAACGCTGCACATTGCCGGAGAACGTCTTCCCCGGCCTCAAAGCATACTTTTCTATTGTGCGCGCACGAGCTGGTCCGCCCCGGAGGATGGAATCGCAGTGCACAGACGATCGAAGGCTATCAACTGTCCAAATCGCGCAACTTCAGCGCCGTGCGAGAATACAACAGTTTATTGAAGAATTACTCTCAGCGCCTCTCTTGACTCTCAATGTAGGATACATGCTCAGGCTTCGCAATATGATCCATCACCACAATCAAAAGCCTCCCTCCCACCGATGAGTTGCTACATGGCGAGGAATGCCTGCCTCCAGCATACAGTTCCCTCCGCCCGGGTCTCATCGCACACAACTTCCTCGTGCTGCTTCCTGTACCATAAAGAACAGATCCTTACACGAGGCTCGCGCATCTATTTCGCTGAGCTAGACTTCACCCAGATGAGCTGGGACATCTGAATGCCAATGACAAAGCCCTTGCTCAGGGTGCTAATTGCCGGCGGGACATAGCCACTCAAGACGGAGTATTGGCCCTGGGATGTTGACCAAAACCAGTGGTTGACCATTTCAATCTGTGCTAAGCCGTGCAGACCTGTAAGACGCCAACCTCGAGCCTGTGGCGAGAGAGTCGGATCTTGTGGAACGAAGCACGAAGGCACCATATGCCAAAACATGATGGGTGGATCGTCGCATCCTCCTGGTCCATCTGAACGAGGCCACTCTCCAGAGGTCAACAGAGTGCGCACGAGACGCTTTGTGTTACGATTTCATGCAAGCAAGATGATTCTTATTTACAATCGAACCACGCGTCCCTCTCTTACACAATAGGCTGATCCTCTTCCCTCTCTTCACACGCCTTCAAAACCCAAATGCTCTGCCCCCGCAACATAACCCACCACCTTGTCCACGATCATGACTTAATAATCCTCGTCCGACTCTTCCTTCTCTTCCTTCTCTTCCTCCTCTTCCTCCTCCTCCTCCTCTTCCTCCTCTTCCTCCTCTCTCTCTTCTGGTACCTCCTCATGCTCCGGCTGAGGTGGGGAAGGCAAATCTCCACAAAGCACATCAACCCCTCTCCTCAACTGCAAGAGTTTGAAGACCGCCACAATGTTCGACTCGGTGAGGACGGTAACCCGGGGGAAGGAAGTGTTCGGGGAGGTCCACTCCACCCAGAGCTTCGCCATCTTGCCCATATCACCACCGAAATCGTCAAACCATATTTGAGGGATTTCTGGTTTGAAAGCGAGATAGATCTTTTCTTGGACTTCCGTGAGAGACATGTCCTCCGAGAGCAGCACAACATCGTTGATAAGGGGTCCGCCGACGATGCGGGCTGGGACGGGAAAGGACATTGTGGTTGATTGGCGGAGGATGGGCCGCAGTGGAATGCTCGTCAACGAAGTGTTTTGGTAGAGAGGGAAAATCGATGAAGAGTTCAAGAGGAGAGGCTTGCCCACTGGGTTCTCTCAGTTTTCTCGTCCATTCCCCCCTCTTTATACACCTCCGTCACCGCAACGCCAGCGATCGTCCCCTCCTTGTCGCCCATGAAGGATGACGAAGTTCGTATTCTGCTCGATAAGTCTCGCCCGTCTCTCGTATTTGGAGCCGCAAGCCGCAAGCGAGATACCACTCCACTCTCGATCGAGCCAGCTCGTCTCATAATTGGTTGTCAAGCCCATGTCACCAAACGAGAGGTACCCTGACGTCCGACACTTTCCAGCCGCAATCATCTCCAAAAGGCGACCAAGGTTCAGGGGTGGAACCTCGCGGCTCACACCGCTTGGTTGACAAGACCCTTCTCAGCCTCGATTTTCTCGAATCCTGGAAAGAAGGAGTCGCCAAGCCAACAGTGTTGAGTTTCCTGTTCACAACTCCAAACATCATACCGGTGTGACGACGCGAGGAGAAGCTGCTGGCCTGGAGCCGGGTGAGGTTGTTGGCATGCTGTTATCCGACGTGATCAACGCAATTCTTCGACCGTGTCCACCCCAACGCATTGACCCGCCAAGAGCTGTCAGACTGTGAGGGACACCTCTTCAGCACCTGAACACAAATTCCAATTGAGCAAACCCTTTTTCATTCCAAAGTTCAAGGTTCCACCAAGTGTAAAGTGCCCTTGCTGCCTTCCCGGAATGCTCGATATGCCGAGCGTGGTGATGGGTAGAATTATACAGGCGGACGAAGGCTCACAACACTGCACACTCGCGCGTCAGACACGGGTTTTGATCGCCCTCTTTGAAGATAGTCGCAGGTAATATCCGCGATGATTTGTACTGCGAAGAGGACTGTTCGGATGCCATCGAGTGTCTCAGTTTTGGCCTTAGGCAGCGCTTGTTCTCTGCCGGAGAGGTTCCACCCACTGGAGTTTGAGTCATGGAGAATCATCGCAGAAGGGATTCATTCGTGAGCTTCTTAAAGGCCACTATAACGAGGAAAAGTAGAACTTCAAAGTAAGTAGAGGAGCAAGAGGGGCGGACTCGTTCATTGCTGTTAGCATCCGCATTGGCGGCCTGGTCTATCACTTCTCTCCATTTCCCGATCAATATATATCTTTGTTGCATGACCTCCGCTTGCCCCCAACCACCGACCCTCATCATTGGGGGTTTGAATTATTACAATATATCTCAACACCAAAGTCATATATTTTATTTGCACCTTCTACTGATTTTTGATACAGACTGGTGGGTTGGGTTGTTCTGCTGAAGGAAGAAAGGACGCGTCGGGCTGAGACGCGTCTGCCATCGATTCATTATTATTCTTCGTAAGTAAACAAAGCCACGGAAAAATTAGACTCCTCTCCGACCCATGCTTCTATATTCGCTGCTCGTCCTCCGAGGCTAAAGAATTCGCGTACAGCTTGCTGAAGGCCGAATCCCGGTTTAATAGTGTATACGGGTCCTCGCACTCGATGACCTGGCCGGCGTCCAGCACCACCACCTTGTCGTAATCGAGAATCGTGTCCAACTTGTGTGCCACGGCGAGAATGGTGTGGTTGGAGAATTTTTCCCGAATGATACGCTGCATGGTCTGATCCGTCTTACTGTCCACACTGTACCACGAAATCCGTTAGTCCCGGTTCGATTCTGCGAGGGGGTTCTAAAGGGAAAGACGCTGGGGTGTCTTACTTGCTGGTCGCTTCATCCAGGACAAGAATCTTGCTGGGATGAAGGATTGCGCGAACTAGGCAGAAAAGCTGTTTCTGTCCGTGTGACAGATGGAGGTCATCGATATTAGCGGTCAGACCACCCTTTTCTTGCACCACGGTCAAGAGTTGGACGCTCTTGAGAGCGTCCCAGATTGCGCGATCGGAGCTGGCCCCTGTCGGATCGGCATTCAGTCGGACGCTGCCCTTGATGAAGACGGCATCCTGCGAAACACCGTTCAGGCGGGATCGGATCTCTTGTCGGGGAATCCTTGAGATGTCCAACCCATCAATGCTAATCGTACCAGCATTGAGTTCGATCATGCGGAAAATGCTCAGCATGAGAGACGTTTTGCCACTGTCCATTTGTGAGCCGTCGTCAGAGAGAATCAAGCTTTCTATTTCTTGACTTACCTTCCTGTCCTGCCGCAGATGCCGACCTTCTCTCCTGGCCTGATGGTCAGTGAGACGTCTTTGAGGACAAGGTCCGATGGTCTGGTTGCAATAGTCAGCGCAGGGATCCTTCGCATACTCTCAACCTATACATACCCGTATGACGCGGAGACGTTGGCGAATTCGATCGCACCCTGGCTGGGCCACAAAGGTGGGACTGGGTCGTTCTCCGAAGGCAGATCTTCCCTTTCAACTTTCTCGGTAAAGTCTTTCACACGCACCACGGATCCGATATGCGTCTCCATGTTTGTCCAGAATTGAACCAGGAGCTTGACTGTCTGGCTGAAAAGGATGACGTTGAACAATGCAACTCCAACATAGGCGGCATTCAGTGAACCCCTCAGAGCCACGACAAGGATAATCAAGACAATGGCGATACCGGCAACAACAAGGTCCAGGGTGAGGGTTAGCCACCGCTGAGCCGAATACATGGAATAGAAAGGACGTTGTGAATAGTCGAGGATCTTCACGTTCTTCTCTTCCATTGCGTCCTGCCACCCAAACGCTCGAAGCGTGACCAACCCGCTCAAGCAGTCCGTGAAATGGGATAGTAACGGCGCCTTCGCTTCAATCTCCAGAAGTCGGAGCTGGCGGGACGTGCGCAAATACACCTTTTGGATGGCGTATAGTGATATGAGGACGACAGGAAACGCGATTGCCGCGTACACGGACGCAACTCCAACTAATATCATTTGTGCCATGCACAAGAAGAACGCTGAACGCTCACTATTAGCCTCATAGTCTTCGTTTTGAACATAAAGAATGGGACACTCACTGGCAACAACGTTGATTGCGGCGATGGGAAGCTCCATATCGATGAGCTGCAAATCCTGGCTAAATCGATTGAGGATCGATCCGCTGTCTGTAGTTGAGAGAAATCGCATCGGTGCACTATTGAAAAAGTCAGACCTTTCACCCCTTGTGAATATAGAGACCACCGCACCTTAAAACGGTATCCAAGAGTGCTTCATGGAACCTTTCCCCGGACTTGGGGACTGAGGTCACAACAACATCCCAGCAGCTGACGATCAAACAGACCATAGCGAGGCCGCCTAGCATGAAATAGATTCCGACATAATGTTGCGTATGCTCACCGGGCTCTTTCGCGTCTGCGGCGACCCACCATTTCAACCAAATACCTGCACGGGGTGATTAGTTGTGTCACTGAGAGTGGTGTCGGCTCAACTTACTCGGGAAAGAAATGCAGAACACAAATCCGGCGATAGCAGTGAGAAAGATGATCGTGGGAATCCAACCGACAGCGCGGATGTAGAATAGGTAGGTCGCAAAACTGCCGGTGTGCTTGTGCACATTCTCCTCACTCCAATCCTCCTTCTTTACTGGCATGACCTCTGTCCGAGACGGCTTGGACTTGGGAACAAATTCCGCCTCCGCAGTAGAGTCCCAGTTTGGAGCCGGAAGAGAGAAACTAGAGACGTAGCCGGATCGCTCAGCCAGGTCGCCGAACGATCCAGACTCCGTCAGCCTTCCTTCCTCGTCCAAGACAACGATATGGTCAGCGTATGGAAGTCTCTTGACGGAGGATGATGCAAGAACAACAGTGGTGCCAGCTTCTCGCAACAGCCCAGTCACTCCGAGCAGGCTGCAGAAGATATGATTCTCCGTAGCCGCATCCAGACCACTGAAGACGTCGTCAAGGATCAAGATTCGTTTCCGGGCATAGATTGCCCTCGCGAGTGCCTGTGCCAGATCCATGGTCAGTCTCGTTGTCCTCTGGCTGCTAACATCACAATCAATACGTACAATTCTCTGACTTTGTCCGCCACTGAGGGCAACACCTCGACTGCCAATGACGGCCTGGTCTCCTTGTGGCCACTGGGCTAGATCTTGTTCCAATGCGCAAGCCCTAATGACAGTGGTGTACCAGAGCAGATCGAATTCCGACATGGCAGTGATGCTCTCTCGAATGGTACCATTCATATGCCAAGGCGTTTGATCGCAGTAAGCGATGCTATCCGAGGAAAGCTTCACTTTACCTTCGAGGCACGGAACCTCCCCAAGCAAAGCCTTCAGCAGCGTTGACTTACCAGACCCGGAGGGGCCGACGATCATTGAGAAACTTCGACCAGGGAATGTTAAAGTAATATCTTGGAGAATTGGGTCCGCCTTGGGATCCCATCCGAAGCTTGCGCCCTGCACCATGAGAATATCAAGAAATGGAAGTGCGAACTTCATCTCGACTGGCGCTGTATCATCTGAGACCGTGATTGTGCTGGATGTGTCCGACGAGAAATGACGCTCCTTGCGTGTGGTTAAGCTTGTGACGGAGCTCCAGCGGGCAGCTTCTGGATTTCCATGATGGGTTTCCTTGTTGAGGAACTCCTGGATACGTGCGAAGGAGCCAATTGAGCCGAGGAACCCCATGAGGGCCATGACCAGCGACAGGAATGGATCGGCCAAGAGAGCGAAGAGAGAGAGAGATGTGTAGACCATGTTAATGTCCAGCGAAGACCCACGTCCTGCGTTCTCGGATATAGCCACAAACGCAGCGAAGGACACAATAGGAGCAAAAATACGGGTCATCCAGGCTGGTCAACTCGTTAGTAAGAGTGCCCTGAGTGATGATGATGAAGATCGATGGCTCTCGCCGTTACTCACCGAACGCCATGTTCCATACAAGAAGCTTCCGGAAGGCTTTGGAAATAGTCAGTTCCTCCAACCGCAACTTCTGGATCGAGGACATGAGAGAGGGCTTTAGCCCAAGCAGTTTGGCACCCTTGATCGATGCAAGCATGGCTGCAGTCGAAGAAATCCGTCGCTCAATCGCCTCCAACCATTTTGCTTGCCTTGCCATTACGCCGGACATGGCTACTAAAGAGCATACTAGGGCAACTAGGAAGCGGCGAATGGGTTAGCATTGGTCTTTTTTTTTTTTACCGCTCCTGCTGAACTGGAAAAGGAACATACAGATAGCGACGCCGACTGGCACCGCGCAAGCGATGCCAAGTTGCTTCTCCAGGAGAACTATAGCAAGCGCGATTTCAGTGGCATTCGCCCAGATTTCGTGCATCGTTTGCCATCCTTGGACGATTCGTTCAATGTCTGCACTCATGAGGGTCATCGACGCGGCCGGATCAGCGTCCTTGATAGTCAGCATGCTGGCTTTCTTGTAGATCATGGAAACTACAGCGCCGCGCACCATGGCAATTGCACGGTACGTTAGATGCTGCTGTTGGCTCATCATAATCTACATTGGGTAGTAATTAGCCCTCGAATTCAGGACCGGGGATGCTGTCTTCTCAACATACCGCCATCCCGACATATACCAAGATATAGGCACCGATCAAACCATATCCAACATGGGTTGACTCGAGCGTCACCTTTTCAGCAGAGAGCTCCATAGCTTTGTGAAGAAGAAGAGGCTGACAGAATGTCAATCCAATTAGACATAGTCTGGGCGGCACTACCGCTAAGATAGACCACTTGAAGGTCTTGAAGACAACGGCCAGGAGCGACGCCTGCCCCGTTTGATTTTCTGCGGGATTCGTTAGCCCAACGCTGGCGAGTTCTTGGTTCTTCTTGGTTTAACTACCTTTGGTCCATCGACCGTCGAGCTTATCTCGCAATCGTGCCGACTCCAATCTCTTGTCCAAAGGATACAAGTCTTCTACGCGGAGCAGCTTGAAGAATCCCATGAAGAAGAGAGGATTGAGCCACCAGAAAAATGCCCTGTTGGCAATGCCCGCGACAGCCTCTGGAGGGTAGTTGCGATACTTATCGTTGAGGATAGCTCTCTTCTGCCAGCCTTCCAGAAGGATAAGCACAACCTTTACTCCGACAGCAAAACTGGCAATGATTGCCATGAGCTTATTCGAGTCGCCACCGTCGCGCAACCAGAGTGTTCTTGTTCGTGTGATGTCACATAGCAGGGTCACCTGCAGATATAGCTCCAGCAACATGGACGGCCGAACGCTGCGGGAATGCTCCATGTATGACAGCACGCAGAGAATCACCGCTCCGCATCCCATTAACAGGTTGGCAGCAATTGAAGCTCTCGTCTTTCGAGCGTTTGGCAATGCCCACAGGATCGCCTGCAGGAACTGCAAGGCACTCCAGAGAAGCCATCCGGACTGGAACGCGCGGCATGTTAGCCTAACTCGAGGGCAACAATAGCGAATAGGGGTTGAGCACATACCGTCTTAAAGATTGGTCTCTTTGATGATTCAACCTTACTGCTGGTTGGCAGGAGGCTGTATATCCGAAGAGGGGATAGGATAATGGCAAGTGAGATTGGGAGGATACAGAGGGCAAGTTCTTCAAACAGGAGAGTGAAGTCGAACCCGCCTCGACATGACTGTGCGTACACCCTCCATGAGTTATCGATCCTGGCGCAGAAGTCTGAAGGGTCGGCCATATCGACTTCTACCAGAGAGTATGGAAGAGAGAATTGACACTGATGAGGGAAGAGGAATGCAGATCATCAGGTACATTTCGGGGGCATCATGGAGATATATGGGACGCAAGCTTGCCCACGCTTGCCGACCTTGCTTCAAGCGGACCAGCGAAGGTCACCAGCAACTGATCTATTTTCGTCGACATCCTCGCATGTCCCATTTATGAATACGAACGTTCATTTCGTGGTGAAGGTGTTTGTGGTGGGTGCGGCTCTGAAGGACGAAGCAAGAGTGGAGGAATTTTGACTCACGATGGGTGAATCGGCGATCCCATTTGCTGGAAGACGCTCAAATGCCAGACTGCCGACGAGACGGAGTTTGCCCAAAGCAGATTTGCTGGTGAAACGGACATCTTTCCACCTTGTTGACCTTGGCTGCCTGGACCATGACTGGAGGAATGCCGTTGGAGTTCTTCATAGGTCCAAGGATCTTCATGGTCTGCAATAGAACTCAATCAAGGACCTGCAGCTGCAGATCTTGCTATGAATAGAAGCCCACATTTGAGGCAGACGTCCTGTATGGACTGAAAGCGGCTGAAGATGCCGCTTGGGCTCGTGTTGTGGGATATTCCTGCGAGTTTAACCGGCCACACCACGTCTGAGAGTTTGGGGAAAGTGTGGCGGAAATGAGCAGAGGTTGTCTTTCTGGGCTCTCAGTCGACGAAGGACATGAAGCGAAGAGATGTGTGCCGTGTGGATCCCTGTTTGAGTGGAATTAGGGTGCAAGCCAAATCTTGTGGCGTGCCTTTTTATAGAATGGGGATCGCTTTACGAGACGAAACTTTCCCCATTCACTTGGAGTCATCACTTTATTTCCCAGAATTCCGTGGTGGCACCATCCACTGGGGGACTGTCGTGATGCCGAAGTTGGGACAAGGCGTGCGAGGAGAAGGAGCAGCGAATGGGACCCGTCAGGATCCGACAATTATCTGAAAGACTGTTAAATACGACACTCTGGACTTGGGTAAATCCCACCAAAATCGTTTCTCTTTGGCGAAGGGCCTTTTCGCGGTGCTGATTTGGTCCATAGGGCTTGGTGCTGTGGGGGCTCTGCAAAGGCGCCGTGGGCAAGGTCATGAGTTCACCTCTCGCGAGGGTCAAAGAACCGTCATTATTCGCCTCATCGAAGATCGGCCAAAAATCACCCAGCTTGGCTTAGCTTCTGATCAGACGGAGATTTATGGTCAATGCTCCTCGTATTTACGGCATGGGTGATTTGGGGGCGGTGCATCAACCCCGCGTCTGTCACATCCATCGCGGTGGAATGAGTCCAAAGAGCAGTCTGCGAAGCTGAAGTCAATGCACTGGTTGCTCTGTATTCCCGCTTAAGGAAGCCCAGCGAGTACAACTGGGTGTGGTAAACCAAAGGACGTCGCCCTGTTGGGAACACATCCCTGCCTCTTGAGGAGCGGACGAAAGGAGCCTCAACCGTGAGAGAACAAATTAGCGGGGTTTAACCGAGTGACGACATGATTGGGAAGAGCCTCCAAGGCGGAGTTATTTTTGGATCTGTGTGTGGTTGGGCCATCAAATCTCGTATCCGAGCCCACCTTTCAATTCAGCTCAAACTTCGAACAACAAAACGTCCTTCGAATACGAGTGCCTTGACTTCTCTCCGCCTATGACCGTCTGCGGATGGTACTGTGGGAGACTTGCCGTGACAAACCGGAGTCCTTCGAGTTTGGCAGCCAGAAGCTGCCCGCAACTGGCTAAATGTTCGTATCCCACGGAGCTGCCCTTGCATGGTGCGGCAGTTGCTCCAAATTGGAGGATGAGCTTTTTTTAGGAGCAGCAGAAGTTGAGATGGATGGAGGCAGCTGGATGCGAAGATGTGCTGGGCTCCAGGCAATCTCGGTAGATAATCTGGTCGATGGACGATCTGCGAGACGAACCCAGATCGACACTCCAGCTTCATTCCTGACTTCAGCGCTTCGACGATTTCCACGACTTCACAGTTGCAGTAATACATCCCCTCACAATCTTTTACGAAGGGCCTCAAACACGCTGAACACTCTGAATACTCTGAACACCCTGCACCTCACCCGCGCCGTCCAGTCTCGCGATATCCCCTTGTAGATATCGCTCCTGACCACCAAGTTGAACACTTCTCTTAAATCCTCAGACGCCTTTCCTCCCACTATCCCGCAAATCTAACCCCCTCGCATCACCAAGTACCCTGTCCTTTTGCTCTCAGATACCCTATTCTTTTGCTTCCAGTTACCCTGCACAGATTTCTCTTTTATCTTCAAAATGGCCCAAACCACCCCCTGTCGTCTTCCCCAGTTTGCCTCTGCTACCGAGCAATCGCAGAGGCCCATGTCCCTCCGGATCAGCCCCAATACTGGCGACGATGCTCGCCTGTTTTCTGCTTTCCGCGAGAACAAGCTGGGTGCGATCATTCAGGCTACGTGGGGCCTGATCCTCAGGTGTTATATGGACTCTGACGAGGTGTGCTTCGGGTATCGGTATCTTGCAGCTGGCGATGATACTGCCACCAAGGAAGTATCACCCAATGTGATGACCCTGACCACAGTACGACTGGTAATTGGCGATGGAGACTTCGCCAGGACCCTTGTTGAAAAAGCCAAGGGAGCGACGGTTGCTGGCACCCCTGCTGTCGACGAAGGCCGAAATGCCCTCAGTGATAGCCACCAGCTTTATAACACCGTCGTGCTGATCCGGTCAAGCGTGGGCAGCTCACCGGGAGCAACAGTACCATCGCTCCCTTCGGCATTGGCACTAACGATTCCACAAGAAGTGAGTCTTCTTGTGCCTTTTTAGATTGCTTGTTACGCACAGGGCTGACTTCCTGGGTGTAGTGCCTTCTCCGACTCCACGTCAAGGTGCTCCGAGAGAATGTGCGCATTTTTCTCGAATGGCGTAACGATGGAATGTCCATGGAACATGTTAAAGGTATTGCTACTCTCTTCCGAAATTTGCTGACTCGAGTTCTGTCACCGGAGGACACACCCGTGAGGGACTTGAATTTTTTCACAGACGTGGATTTGCAGCGCATCAGCGCCTGGAATGGACCTTCACCACAGGTACATGATCGCTGTATCCATGACATTATCAGGGAGCAGGTTGTTCGTCGGCCGCATGATGAAGCCATCTGTGCTTGGGATGGGAGCCTCTCCTTCAAAGACTTTGACCAGCAGGCGTCAAGGCTCGCCTATCATTTGCAGGCGCAAGGGGTCGGTCCCGAGGTCTTGGTCCCTCTATGCTTCGATAAATCTGTAAGTAGTGACCCGCGCAATAAAATCCTACTCCCGCACTGATGGGCTTCCATTTAGATGTGGTACTTCGTTGCCCTCCTTGCGGTGCTGAAAGCTGGAGGCGCCTTCGTCCCACTCGACCCTAGCCACCCCCCGGCTCGCCTTCAGTCGCTCATCAAAAAAGTAAATGCGAAGCTTGTCCTCTGCTCAGAGTGGCACGCGGACCGTCTGCTTGGCCTTGCAGAGATTGTCATCCCTCTCTCGCAGGCCAGCTTTGAAAAGATCCCCCCTGCCCCGGTTGGCTTCATTTCGTCGGATGAGGTGAACTGCACCAATGCTGCCTATGTTATCTTTACCTCAGGATCGACGGGAGAGCCCAAGGTCAGTTTATTTGCTACGATCACCAAATTTCGTTCGTTGATTGACAGATGATTTAGGGAACCCTCCTTGAGCACCGCGCTTACTGCTCAAGCGCCATGGCCCATGGACCCCGACTTCTGATATTCCCGGAATCTCGAGTTCTGCAATTTGCCGCCCATACGTTCGATGCTAGCTTGGCCGAATCGGTCTCGCCCTTCATGCACGGAGCTTGCGTCTGTGTTCCTAGCGAAGATGACCGGCTGAACGATATAGTCGGCGCAATCAAACGCCTACGCGCAAATTATGCCTCGCTCACGCCTTCCTTTATCGAATTCCTTGACCCCTCAATGGTTCCGGAAATTCAGACATTGATTCTGGCTGGAGAGGCAATGAGCGAAACTCACAGGGCCAAGTGGTCAACCATTAATCTGGTCAACGGATTTGGCCCAACCGAGGCGTCAGTGACAGCTGCTATCAACTCTAATGTCACTGCAACAACCGACTGCAGAGACATTGGCCTTCCTCTCAATACACGCTGCTGGATTGTTAATCCTGATGACCAAAACCAGCTTGTTCCAGTTGGGGCCGTTGGTGAAATGCTGCTTGAGGGACCGACCCTAGCTCGGGGTTACATCAACAATCCGGAGAAAACCGCGGAGGCGTTTATCTACGACCCAGGTTTTGTGCGTCGGGCCTCTATCCCGGCTCAAGGTCGTCGTCGGTTCTATAAAACGGGAGATCTCGTTCGATACAATAGCGACATGGGATCGTTGACTTACATCGGAAGAAAAGACACCCAGGTGAAGCTTCATGGCCAACGAGTTGAACTTGGAGAAATAGAAGGCTGTCTCAATGCGGAAGACCTTGTCAAACACTGTGTTGTCTTCTTGCCAAAGGAGGGATACGCGGCCGGAAAGCTCACGGCGGTTTTGTCGCTTAATCGCACTGACGAAGGCCAGAATGAAACCGTGCCATTAGGCTTTCTGACGTCTGAACTTCACAAGGAGTCTGTGACAGCCCTAAGGGAACGACTTTCTAGGCGGTTGCCCACATATATGGTCCCTGCGGTTTGGGTCTCTGTGGAGGATATGCCCTTCCTTCCTTCGAGGAAGCTGGATCGTAAGGCGATTCTCAGCTGGCTAGCTCGTCTTGACCGAGATCCCTATCGGACAGAGACGACTGCGAAGCCATTCATCCCTCAGGAGCAACCTTCGGATGATGTGGAAAGCCAAATCGTTCAGGTTTGGAGTTGGCTTCTCAATATCCCCACCCAAGAAATCCCACTGGACGAAAGTTTCCTTCGACTTGGTGGCGATTCCATTGCAGCAATGACTTGCATGAACCAGTGCAAAAAGCTTGGCCTTGCAGTGACTGTGCAGGACATCCTTCGGAGCACTTCGGTTCGTGACCTGGCGTCTCACGCTCAGACAACCTCGACCTCGCCTTCAGCGAGCCATGAAGAGAAGATTGACGAGCCATTCGACCTCTCGCCTATTCAGGCCCTTCATTTCAAGGTCCGTCAAGAAGGCCAGGGGTACTTCAACCAGAGTATCATGACGAGGCTTAACCGCCATGTTGCAGCGTCAACCCTGCGTCAAGCAGTCGAATCCCTGGTACGCAAGCATTCCATGCTGAGGGCGCGCTTCGACAAGCCTGGCCATGATGGCGCGATCCGACAGCGCATCACGAACGAGGTTGCAACTTCGTACCGCTGGGCCCACCATGAAGTTGGCTCTGAGAGCGAAATCGACAATTTTGTGGCCACTAGCCAGTCGTCTTTGTCCTGCTTTACAGGGCCCATTCTTGCGGTCGATCTTCTTGATGTTGCCGGCGACAAGCAAGTACTCTCCATGGTCGCTCACCACCTAGTTGTGGACATTGTGTCCTGGCGTGTGATCCTGGAAGATCTCGAGGAAATTCTTGCCAGTCCCTCTGGCTCGTCAAACCCTGCGACATCTCTGCCTTTCCAGACTTGGCTTAAGTTGCAAGCTGGGCATAGTCGGTTGCTCGAACAGGAACAACCTGAGCTTGAGAGCCTCCCGGCCCCCGACTTTGCCTTCTGGGGTCTCGAGAAGCAGAATATTATCTACGGCGATGTAAACTGTGCCTCGTTCTCCTTGGACGAGCGGGAAACATCGCTGCTAATGGCTGAGTGCCACAACAGTCTGCGAACCGAACCGGTCGACCTCCTCCTTGCAGCAATGCTTTTCAGCTTCAGCCAAACCTTCAGTGATCGTTCTCTACCTGTTATTTACAACGAGGGCCACGGCCGCGAACCGTGGGATGCCTCCATTGACATCTCCCGGACTGTCGGCTGGTTCACAACTCTCTATCCCATCCTCATCGACCAGGCTAAAGATGCTGTCGACGCAGTGATAAGGGTAAAGGACCGCCGCCGGAAAGTCTCTGACAATGGCCGCTCCTCATTTGCTCGCCGGGCGCTTCCTCAAATGGGGGCTAGCTGCGCCCACGACTGCCCGATGGAGGTCAACCTCAATTATCTTGGCCAGCAGAGGGATCTCCAGCGCGCGGATGGACTCTTCCAGCTAGCTGAACAGATGGCTGGTGAAACGCGCGAAGGAGGCGGCTCCGCTGACTTTGGTCGCGAAACTCCTCGCTTCTCGCTCTTTGAAGTCTCGGCGGCTGTCGTGGGAGGCCATCTGCGATTCGTCTTCTCCTTCAGCGCATCTATGAGGCACCAGGGACGCGTGCAGCAATGGGTTCAGTCTTGCAAGCGCACTTTGCAGTCTCTTGCAGACCAGCTGCCCAACTTGCAACCTCGACAAACCCTGAGCGACGTTCCGTTGATGGCATTGACCTACCAGGAACTGTCCTTGTTGGAGACGCAGAAACTACCCCGATACGGGGTCCGTTCCCTCGACCAGGTGGAAGATATTTACCCCTGCTCCAAGATGCAGCAGGGTGTACTTCTTAGCCAAGCGCGGGACCCGTTGTTGTACGCTGTGTCCGGTACGTGGGAGGTCGAACCGGCCCCTGGGGCGCCAAAGCCCGATATTCAAAAACTGGTCGATGCGTGGAACAAGGTCGTGGATCACCATGCGATGCTCCGAACTGTATTTGCTACTGGACTGAGCCGCCGACATCCCTTCAGCCATATCGTGTTGAAAAACTACACCTCCACCCCAGTTCTTTTGCAATGTCCTCGTGATGAGGATATTCTGGCCACGCTGGAGAGCCAGCCGCGGGCAGACTACCGCGCAATCCGCCCACCTCATCGTATCACCTTCTGCCAGAGCGCTTCCGGGAAGGTTGTCTGCAAACTTGAGCTTAGCCACGCGGCTATGGACGGTTCATCTATCTCCCTGCTCCTCCGCGATCTCCAGAGCGCCTATGCGGGGACCCTCAATTCGGCAAGGAGGCCGTTATTCAAAGAGTATATTGACTACTTGCAACGCCGGCCAGCCAGCAAAGGTGTTGAGCATTGGTGTAAATATCTTGCCGACTTGCAACCCTGTCGCCTCGCATCGGATGTGAGCAGCCTGCCCGGCCGGAAGAGTCTTCGATCCATCCGACTAGCCTTCGAGAAATTCTCCAAGCTGCAGTCCTTTTGCGCAAACAACAATATTACAGTGGCTAATGCATTCAATGGTGCCTGGGCCCTGACTCTCGCTCATCTGTGCCAGTCGGACGAGGTGTGTTTCAGCTACACAGCGTCGTTGAGAGATGCTCCGGTGCCGGGGATCGATTCTGTTATTGGTCCAGCCATGAATTTGCTCGTATGCCGTCTTCACACGCGCTCGCGGAATGTGGTGGACATCGTGCGCCAAATTCAGGATGACTATATGGAGAATTACTCCTACAGAGACGTTTCCTTGATCGACATTCAACATGCGATGAAGATGTCTCGAACGTCTCTGTTCAACACAGGCGTATCCTATCGCAAGCTTCCTGCTGAAGATGTGACCTCTCCGTCCATCAGGTTCAAGGGGGTGGGACTCATCCATGATCCCGCTGAGATTTCCGTCTATGTCAACATTGAAGCCACTGACTCCGATGCGCAACTCGAGTTGAACTATTGGGACAACTGGCTGTCAGGTGCACAAGCACAGAAGGTTGCCGATGTTTTCCTGCAGTCACTGGCAGATATTGCCAGTGCTCCAATCTCAGAATCCAGCGACCCTACTGCATTCGGCTCTCAGGATATTCAGCAGATACGCCAGTGGAACAGCTCCGATGCCCAACCGCCTAGCGGGTGCATTCACGCTGAAATCGAAGCCCTGACAGCACAAACGCCACACAACGTCGCCATTGCAACCGAGTCCCAGGAGTTGACCTATGCTCGACTCAGCGATCTTTCTTCAGGCCTGGCAAACTATCTCACCAATCTAGGCGTTTTACCGGGTACTACGGTCCCGATCGCCTTTGAACAGCACGAGTCTGTATGGGCTATCATCTCGATCATTGCCATCTGGAAAGCCGGTGGCAGTTGCATTCCTCTTGCGACTGGCACTGTCGATCAAGCCCTTGAAACTTGGATGATGGAAGCCGATCTCCAGGTGGCTGTGGCATCCCCGAGTCAGACTTTGTTCCTCGAAGAGGTGGCTCCGTACGTGATACCGGTTACAGATGATTTGCTGAACAGCTTGGAAACCGACGACTTAGAGCTGCACCAACCCCAACTTACCGACTCTGCCTATACAGTATTCCCGGCGGACTCGTCAGTGGGCCTGGTTCTCGATCACAACGCCATCGCTTCCAGCTGTCTGTCGTTTGCGGACTTCGTCTCTCTCGACATGACCACACGAATGCTCCAATGCGCAAACTTCTCAAGCTATGAGTTTCTGCTCGAGGTTTTTAGCACGCTGAACTCGGGTGGTTGCGTCTGCATCCCCAACAACAGCAACGCAGACAACCTGTCAAACGCAGTATCTAGCCTTGAGGCTACCACTATTCAGATGAGTCACTCTCTGGTCACTTCTGTCAACTTGGCAGATGCCCGTAGCTTGCGGCAAGTGATTCTTACTGGGAACACACTTCCACTGCGCGCTACACAAATTAGCATCCCACACGCGCAAGTATATGCCTTTTACGGTTCTGCCGAATGTTCACCCGCATGTCTTCGTTGGTCTGAGTCCGATCACACCTTGACCGAGAAGACACCTGGCGCCAAAACATGGGTTGTTGACCCGTCGGATCACAATACCCTTCTACCAGTAGGCGGGACGGGCGAGCTTGTTATTGAGAGCCCGGGACTGGCCCGTGGTTACCTCCTCAACACTGCAGCCGGTGCGTTCGTCGAAAATCCTTCCTGGTTGTCCCTTGTGGATACCAGCGAAGAGAAAACCGTGCGGCGGATGTTCAAGACAGGCGTTCTTGTTCAGTATGGTCAGGGTGGCTCGCTGGTCTACCGTGGCCGTGATGGTCGCCTGATTCGCACAGAACTAGTCCGGAAGGTCGAAGATCGCGTATCGACTGCCGTTGTAACTGATAGCGACTACTGGAAGGGCTATTTGGCGGAGGTTGAGCCATGCCTCTTCCCGTCCTTCGGCGCCGAGTCAGGCGAGGATGAGATGACGAGTCTTGCTCGTCTAGTCATTGAGGACGTCGACGACTTGCGGGGAGTCTGCGAACAACAAGACATTTCTCCAGCAGCCATCTTCCAGCTCACTTGGGGTGTCATTCTTCGATGCTATACTGGTCTTCTCGACGTTTGCTACGGGTTCTCTGAGTCTGATCAGAGTGGTCTCCTTCCCTTCTGTCTCTCTCTGAAGGATGATCGCCAAATCAATGCAGTTGTCAGAGAGATAGAAGCCAGTATGAAGCATGGAGCGGCTCATCGATTGCCTCTGACTGAAGTGCTTGCAACATATTCAAAGCCCGAGTCTGGGCTCTTTAATACTGTCTTCTATCTGAACGAACGCCGGGGATCCGTGGCTAAGAGAAGCTCCCACATGAGGGGAATTGGCAAGGATTCATACGCTGTTACCGTGCGAGCGGAAATGTCCAAGAACACTTGCGTGGTTGAGTTCCTCTTTCTTCGCGATTCACTCCCCGAGACCTACGCAGACGGCATCACCGTATGCTTTGAACACGTCCTCGGTCAAGTCAAGGCTGCTGTGTCTAACCGAAGTACTATTGGGGATATTGATTTCCTCGACGAGTTTACCGGCGCTTTGCTCGGCGACTGGAACAGCAGCCTCCCTGAACGCCGTGAGCGCTGTGTCCACGAACTTATCGAGGAGCAGGCTCGGCGTCTGCCCGCATCCTCCGAGGCCGTCTGTGGGTGGGATGGCAATTTCACCTATTCGCAACTTGAGATATTGGCTACCCGCCTTGCGCAGCACCTCCAAAGGTTGGGCGTCGGCCCTGAAACTTTCGTTGCACTTTGTTTCAACAAGTCTTCCTGGGCTATTGTCGCACAGCTTGCTGTGCTCAAAGCGGGAGGAGCGTTTGCGTCCTTGGATCCAGCTCATCCGGAGGGCAGGCTGCGGAGTCTGGTTGCCGATTTGGGTGCCAAGGTTGTTCTGACTTCGAGTGCCTGCATCGACAAGGCCTCCAACCTGGGGGCGCAGCCGTTTGTGGTCAGCCAGTCCAGCATTGAGCAACTGCCTCTGTCTCCACGCCATACGAGTAGTCGGAAGGCTACCCCATCGAACGCAGCCTATGCAATCTTCACTTCGGGCACCACGGGTATGCCAAAGGCGACTGTCCTACAACATACGGCTCTGAGCACCACCTCGATCCAACTCGCCAAATATCTCGGCCTTGACTCCACTACACGGACCCTCCAGTTCTCTAGCTACACATTTGATGTTAGCGTTCTCGACATCCACGGGACACTGATCAATGGCGGCTGTGTTTGTGTCCCCAGCGACAGTGAGCGTGTCAACGACTTGGCCGGTGCTATTCGCAGAATGGGTGTCACTCACTGGAACAGCACACCGGGAATCGCAAATACTACGGATCCCAAGACCATCCCGTCTCTAGCTACCATTGTTACTGGTGGTGAGAAGATGTCTCCCGGGCATATCGAGCGTTGGAGCGACCGATGTGTGATAAACGCTTACGGCCCGTCGGAAACGAGCATTATTGCCACCGTCAGCATTAAGGTGGACAGGCAAGGGAACTTCTCCAAGGAGAACCGCGGGTCTATTGGGAAGCCGACCTGTGGCCGAGCCTGGGTGGTCGATCCTCACAACCCTCAACGTCTCCTGCCAGTAGGAGCTGTTGGCGAGCTCGTCCTCGAAGGCTGCAATGTGGCAAGAGGGTACTTGAACAACGAAGAAAAGACAGCAAAGGTGTTTATTGAGCATCCAAAATGGTCTAGCCACGAGTCGCTCAAAGAAACACTCTCTGTCCAGGAGCGCATGTACCGCACCGGTGATCTTGTCCGGTACAACCCAGAGGGAACGTTGACCTTCATCTCCCGCATGGATACTCAAATTAAGCTCAATGGCCAGCGTATCGAGCTGGAGGAGATTGAGATTCAGTGCCTTCAAGCCCTGCCGGAAGACAGTCATGTCGTCGTGGAAATTGTCGCGCCGAAAGGTAAGACAGTTCGGAGTCTCGCTGTCTTCTTCTGCATTCCTGAGTATGCCTCCGAAAGCGCGAGCCGCGATTTGCTCTTGGATGCAACTCCGTCTCGAAGCCGCATGGCTGCGCATATTTGGAAGTCTATTCAGGATAATCTGCCGCAGTACATGGTTCCCAACCTGATATTCCCCGTTCAACAATTACCCTGCAACACTTCTGCGAAGATCGACCGCCGGCGACTGCGCGCAATGGCAGAGGGGCTTCCCAACGATCAACTCAGGCCGTATACTGCTACGGTTTTCAACACTGTTGTCGCACAGAAAGAATCGGAGACGCCTCAGATCACCAGCCGCAGCGAGACCCCGATTTCAACACCTGTCATGAGTCCCCCATTAAGCTCGAGTTCGATATCTGGGGTTGAAGGGGAGCCAGCTCCTATGGGCAAGGCAACGGTTGAATCCAAGCTGCGCCAGCTGTGGGGCGAGGTTTTGGGAGTTGAACCGAGCTCCGTTAATGCGGACGACAGCTTCTTCGGCCTAGGCGGCGACTCTTTCACAGCCATGAGCCTGGTTAGCGCAGCTCAAGCTGACGGACTAACCCTCTCTGTTGCTGAGATCTTCCAACATTCCGCGCTATCAGATATGGTGAAATGTTGCCAGGCCACCGACGTACCCACTGAAGAATCCCCGTCTCTTCCTCCGTTCAGCCTGTTGGCCAAAGGCACTGACCTCGATGAACTTCTAGACGAGGTCGCGAATACGTGCGAAGTCTCGAAGAGCTCAATCTGTGACGCTTATCCTTGCAGCGCGCTGCAAGAGGGACTGATAACTGCGTCGATCCAGCAGCCAGGTGCCTATGTCGCGACTCCCGTCTTCAGGCTTTCGCAAAACATCGACATTCAAGCTTTCAAGGCAGCTTGGCAGAGAACCGTCGACGAGATTGACATTCTGCGAAGCCGAATTCTTCACACGGCAACGGCCAACTTTGTGCAAGTCGTCTTGCGGCCTTCGCCCATCAACTGGGAACAGAATGCCAGTCAAGTTGCGACTCGGGTGGGAGGTCCACTGACTGGATACAGCATCACTGAGACTGGCTATTCGCGTTCTTTCACCTGGTCGATTCACCACTCGCTTTACGATGGCTGGAGCGTGCCGCTCGTCTTTCAAAAGGTGGAGGAAAACTATGAACTCTGCCGCAACGGTTCGGTTTCCTCATCGTCCGGTTCGACAGTCCCATATAGTCTGTTTATCGATCATCTTCAGAAGCGTGATCTTGCGGCTTCTGACGACTTCTGGAAAATATATCTTGCAAACATGTCCTCGCCCGCCTTCCCTGCCAACAAAAACAGTCTGCCTCCGAATATCAATGCATCAAGCCGACAAAACTATACCATTAATGTCTCTCCCGTGAGAAAGGATGTCACGCTTCCGGCTTTCATCCGCGCGGCCTGGGCGATGATCCTTTCGCTGCACACAGAGTCCGGAGATGTGTGCTTCGGGGAGACACTAATGGGACGCAACATCAACCTCCCTGGTGCTACAAAGATCACAGGGCCACTGTTGACGACAGTTCCCACTCGCGTTGCTGTCGATTCAAGCATGAAGATCACTGACTATCTGGAACGCGTCCATCAGGCTGCTGCGAGCATGATTCCCCACCAGCACGCTGGTCTCCAGCAGATACGGAAACTTAGCGAGGATACCGCCGTGGCTTGCGATTTCCAAAATCTCCTCGTCATCCAAAGCGCGGAGCGGGAGATGAACCCCGGTGTCTGGGCGCCTGAGAGCACTGAGACCAATCATGAATTTTTCACCTATCCGCTAACGGTTGAATGCCGTCTCGCCAATGCAGTTGAAGTCACCGCCTACTTTGACGACCGGGTGATCTCCTCCTGGCGTGTTCAGAGGCTCCTTGGCCAGTTCGGTGTGGTGCTGGAGCAGCTGGCAACAACGACACAATCCGACGATCGTTGCCTCTCCGACGTTGACATGGTCTCTGCGGACGATCAACGGGATCTGGCAAGATGGAACCGAGGGCCTGCGCCATGTGTGGACCGAACTATTCATGACCTTATCAATGATCAACGATTGCTGCGGCCCGAAGCACCTGCTGTAGCATCCTGGGATGGGAACCTTTCATATCAGGATCTCTTTGATACGGCGTCCGCATTTGCTAGCCACCTATCCTCACTCGGAGTCGGTCCTGAAGTCCTTGTTCCAATGTGCATGGATAAATCCGTTTGGATGATTGTCACTATCATGAGTATTCTTATTGCTGGCGGCGCGTTCGTGCCTTTGGATCCGGCTCACCCAACCTCCAGACACGAGGAGATCCTCGAGGAGACTGGGGCCAAGATTGTTCTATGCACGCCTAAATACTCTAGCCGCTACATCGGCAAAGTGCCGACAGTACTTGGTGTTGACCAGCAGACAGCCCGCCAGCACCAGGGCAGACGTGGTTCCCTTCGAAAATCCGCGACGAGTGCTAATGTGGCGTATTCTATCTTCACTTCTGGAAGCACTGGTCGCCCCAAGGGTATCATCATCGAACACCGAGCGTTTGCCAGCAGCACAATGGCCTATGGCCCTATTATCCACTTGAAACCTGGCGTCCGTGTCTTCCAATTCGCCTCCCTCACCTTTGATGCTGCCGTCATGGAGATCCTGGGAACCTTGATCTATGGTGGATGTGTATGCATCCCAGATGACGAGGAGCGTCTCAATGACGTTGCTGGAGCCATCAGAAGGTTGGATGCCTCCTGGCTCTTCTGCACTCCGTCCCTCGCCAGTATCATGGAGCCCTCATCAGTACCCTCACTCAAAGTCATTACTTGTGGTGGTGAGATGATGTCGCACGAAGCTATGACAAAATGGTCCGACAAGGTTCACTTCATCAACGCCTATGGCCCGACCGAGACCTCAGTGTATGCCACCTTCAACAGCGAAATTGGCAAGAACCGGAACCCTGCCAATATTGGAAAGACCATCCCTTCCACTCTAGCCTGGATCGTGGACCCCGACAATTACGATCGCCTTTATCCCGTAGGCGTCGTGGGTGAACTCGCGCTAGAGGGCCCGGTCCTCGCGAGGGAGTATTTAAAGAACCCCGAGAAAACCAAGAACGCATTCATCAGCAACCCCAAGTGGGCGCGTCCTACTCGTCCAGGTGAGCCTGATCGACGCATCTATTTGACGGGTGATCTGGCTCGTTTCGCAGCCGACGGATCTTTGGAATATGTCGGCCGCAAGGATCACCAAGTCAAGCTTCACGGACAGCGTATGGAACTCGGCGAGATCGAATACCGACTCCATGAACACCAGCATGTCCGGCACGTCGTGGTCATTCTTCCCAAGACTGGACGCCTGCAGAAACGTCTCGTCTCAATCCTCTCGCTCAACAGCCTGTCAACCGAGACTAGCCTTATTACCTCAGGTAACTGCAGCCTCGTTGATGAGGAGGATATGCAACGACAAGGCATGGCTGAGCTATTGGACGTACAGTCGAGTCTCGAAAGTCAACTGCCGCCCTATATGGTACCTCAAACCTGGGCGGTCATTAAGACACTCCCTATGCTGGTTTCGGGTAAGATTGATAGGAAGAAGATTACTGCGTGGGTTGAGGGAGTTGACGATGCAACGTACAATCGCATCATGGGTGACTATGATAAGATCAAGCGTGGCGAGATTGCCGCGCCGAAGGCGATACCGGAGCCAAAGAAAGATGACACGGAGTCCGTCCTTCGCGGCGTTATTTCTCGCGTTCTGAATATCCCGGCCGATAAGGTAGACATGAGCCGGTCTTTTACCAGTCTAGGTGAGTTGCTCGTGATGCTGGGCTTGCACCGTGTGGAAGTTAATCGTATTATAGGTGGTGACAGCATTACTGGAATGGCGATCGTTTCTCATGCTCGCAAGCAGGGAATTACACTCTCGCTTCATAAGATCCTGCAAGCAGCGTCTATCAAAGAGCTGGCCAAGGAGGCTGGGACGGGAGTCACGAAAGTCTCCCAGACCGAGAATTCCAACGCCTGGTTTGACCTCTCGGCCATTCAAAAGTTCTACTTCAAGTACGCAACACAGTTCAAGGGATCAGCTCGCTTCAATCAGAGTATCAGCCTGCGATTGCCTCACTACGTGGAGCCCTCCGTTATTGAAAATGGCCTTAAGGCTGTTGCCAGCAAGCACGCGATGCTCAGGGCTCGGTTCCGGCAATCAAATGGGAAATGGGAACAGATGATCATGGCAGTAAGTATCCGAGGGCAAAAACGCTTGTAAAGGCTAACGGAATCCCCAGCCTGGAACGCAGACCTACCGATTCCAAGTTACCACGCTCCAGGAACAGAACGACCTGAACCGTATGGTGGCCGTCACCCAGAACACGATCGACATTCAAGATGGCCCTGCCTTTGCTGCCAATCTCTTCGAAGTCCCCGGCGTTGATCAAATCCTGTTCTTGGTTGCGAGCCATCTCTGCATTGACATGGTCTCGTGGCGACTTATCCTCCAAGACCTTGAGGAGTTTGTGAAGACAGGCTCTTTGGCAACTGAACGGCCATTGCCATTCCAGAGCTGGTGCGCCATGCAAATCGAACACTGCAAGGCCGGCGACTACCAGAGTCACCTGCCATTCAACGTCGTCCCTTCTAACCCTGCATACTGGGGCATGAAGAACGTACCAAATGAGTATGGCGACATTCGGATCAAGAAGTTCTCTTTTAGCACAAAGGAAACATCTCTAGCTCTGGATAAATGCCACGCACGCCTCCGGACTGAGCCTTTGGACCTGTTCCTGGCCGTCGTCCTCCACTCATTCCGACGAACTTTCACCGATAGGCAGCTTCCAACGGTATATAACGAGACTCATGGCCGCCAGGCTTGGGACTCGAGTATGGACCTGTCTGGAACAGTTGGATGGTTTACCTCCATCTGCCCTCTCCACGTGCAACCGGGCTCTGGTATGTATCTGGTTGGTTTACTACGCAAGACACGCCTGGCTAATCACATAATACAGACGACATTCTTGAGACCTTGCGAATGGTCAAAGATGCACGGCGTAAGACTGTCAATAATGGCACCTCTTTCTTCGCTCAGCAAATACTTCACCCCGAAAACCAGCACGGGTCGCCTTCCATGGCCCTTCCCGTGGAGATTGTCTTCAATTATCTCGGCAAGCTGCAGCAGCTTGAAAGAGAGGATTCGACCTTCCAGCACTATGGCAACGCATACGATGAAAATGACTTCATGGTGGCGGGAGATATGGGACCAAAAACTCCACGCTTTGCATTGTTTGAGATCTCTGCGATCGTGATCCAGAACCAGCTGCAGTTCTCGTTCACTTTCAACAAAAACATGCGGCATCAGGCCCAGATCAGCAGCTGGATCTCGGAATGCGAAATGACCCTGTATGAAGCACTCGACATCTTGCAGCAGCGGTCTCAGCTTGAAGTGATGCCTTCCGACTATCCCTTGCTGTCGATCTCTCAAAGCAACTTGGAGACTCTGTTCAACAGCACTCTCCCCAAACTCGGCGTTCACAGTCGGGATGAGGTTGAGGACATTTACCCTTGCTCTCCTATGCAGGAAGGGATCATGTTCAGCCAACTTCGGGACCCGTCGGCTTACATGCTCCATACCATCTTTAACGTGAGGGATAACCGGGATAACCGGCCCATCAATGTCCCTCGTCTTCGAAAGGCCTGGCAAATGGTGGTGAATCGTCACTCGATTCTTCGAACCATCTTCATCGACAGTAATTCGAAGAATGGATCGTTTGACCAAGTGATCTTGAAACATCTCCATGCCGATTTGGTCGAACTCGAGTGCGACGACTCCAATGCACTTGAGCAGCTCAACAAAGTTACTCTGGAAGAGACAAACCGCAAGCGATCGTCCAAGCAGCTTTATCAGCTCACTGTCTGCAAGCTCTCCAACGGGACCGCCGTCATGAAGATGGAAATGAACCACGCGATTGTCGACGGTGCATCGGTTGGCATTCTCCTCAGGGATTTCTCCCTGGCATACGAACGCCAGCTTCCAACAGAGCCAGGCCCACTATACCGCAATTACATCGCGCATATGCGTGCACACCCCATGAAGGAGGGCATTGCATTCTGGACTGAATATCTTCGTGGCACCAGGCCTTGCCACCTCCCAGCGTCTGGCTATGGAGCCCGAGAGCTCAAGTCAGTCAAGATGGATTTCCACCGGTTCGCTGAACTGCGTCAACTAGGTCAAAAACAATCAGTCACCGTTGCCAATCTAGTGCTTGCCGCCTGGGCTCTCGTCCTACGCGAATTTACCGGGAGCCAGGATGTCTGTTTCGGCTATCTTTCGGCAGGCCGCGATGTTCCTGTCGCCGGAATCCAAGACGCGATTGGTATCTTCATCAACATGTTGTGTTGCCGTGTTCAGTTCTCAAACAACCAATCCTTTGCCGATATATACAAGTCCGTCCAAGACGACTTTTTCCGCAGTATCCCCTATCAAACTTGCTCTCTAGCGACAGTTCAGAACGAGCTTGGCCTCGGAAGCCAGATGCTGTTCAATTCGGCCCTTTCAATTCAGAATAAGGTGCCGTCGGCCGGTTCAAAGGGCGACGCATTGTCATTCGACATTCAGAAAGCATATGACCCAAGTGAGGTACGTTTTCCCGGTATTAACGTTTCAAGTTCGAGTCCTGACGATTGCTATCAGTTCCCGGTCACAGTGAACGTGGTGACGGCGCAAGGAGGCGAAGGTATCCTCCTTCGATACTGGTCCGATGTCATTTCAACCGATCAGGCGAACCGCTTGGTCGCAGGTATTGCCAAAGTCTTCATCTCATTCATTGAAGGGTCTTCCAGCACAATATCCACGCTACAGCAGTTCAACCCCAGTGTCCCACTGGAACAGCAGGACGACCAACTTCGATCTCGGATTAGCCTCCGACGGCGCAGCAGTGTGAGGTCTCGGAGCTCAAGGTTGTCCATCAATGACCCTCTCATTCAACAACAAATCGATCAACGGGTCAATGAGATCCTGAGCCAAGTCCTCAAAAAGGATGAATTGGCCACTATTCGGGCTACCGAGGGACTCTCTGTTCCCAATGACGACGCGAAGAGTTTCGTCAGCGGCAAGGAGACACTGGAGCCGCCAATTTCTCCGATCTCCCGAATGACATCAATTCGTCGTCGCTTTTCAACCATGTCTCGCGCGAGCCGCCGCCGCATGTCGATGGACTTGGAGAGGAAGCTCCTCCTGCTTTGGTCCGTTGCTTTAGACGTACCAGCCGATATGGTCGACCGGCAGGATAGCTTCTTCCGTGTCGGTGGAGACAGCATCAAAGCAATGAAGATGGCCAGTGCTGCCAGAGAGGAAGGGCTTGTCCTTACTGTCGCTGATGTATTCCGCAACCCTGTCTTCGATGACATGTTGGCTGTCATCTGTTCCACGAACATCGTGCACACCGCTCCAGCAGCTCCCAAAGAGCCGATTGAAGAGGAAGACGATATTCAAGCTCAACAGGTGGACGAAACCGTGGAGGAAATCATCCCATCAGGCACCGTTTCCCGCCAATCTCTCATCCTTGTCAAAAACTCGGAAGTGGAATCCGACGTACTGCAGGCGGATATCTGCCCGAAGATTGGATTCTTCAAAGGAGGCATTTCCGACGTCCTCCCCGTGACGGACTTCCAGGCCCTGTCTCTGACGGCGCAGCTCTTCGAATCCAGGTGGATGCTGAACTACTTTTACCTTGACGGTGAGGGTCAGTTTGATCTCAAGCGACTCCGTGAAAGCTGTGCCCGTGTTATGGACGCGTTTGATATTCTGCGAACAGTCTTTGTATGCTCGGGCGACCACTTCTACCAAGTCATCCTCAAGAAAGCCCGACCAGCTATCGTGATCTATGAGACCCATACCGACCTTGACACTTTCACTGCCAGCCTGCAACAGCGCGATCGTGATCAAGGCCTTCGGCAAGGCGAGCAGTTTGTTCAGTTCGTCGTTGCAAAGCGCAAAGGCACCAACCAGCAGCGCCTCCTCATTCGCCTCTCGCACGCCCAGTATGACGGGATGTGTATTTCCAAGATCCTCGACGCCATCAAGCAAGGATACGAGGGGGGTACTCTACCTCCCACCATGTCCTACGCCAATTACATGCGGCTCCTTCCCAGCTCTATCACCCCCGACCATTACGAGTACTGGACGAAGCTCCTGAAGGGATCTCGAATGACAGATGTTGTCTGCAGAGATTATCCCAACACCTACCAGACCATGGGCGCTTATGCAGAAGTGAAGACCACAATCAACATCTCGCAGAACTCAACGATTGGAAACATCACAGTTGGAACCCTCGTTCAAGCCGCTTGGGCTCTGGCTCTGGCCAAGCTCGCTGCTGATGACGACGTCGTCTTCGGTCTGACCGTCAACGGACGGAACGCATCAATTCCTGGAGTCCAGGATACTGTGGGTCCGTGTCTGAACATGATCCCTGTACGAGTTACCATCCGCGACAAGTGGACCGGTCTCGATCTCATCCGCTACCTGCAAGACCAACTCGTCGCGTCTATGCCATATGAGTCTCTTGGATTCCGTGAGATTATCCAGCGATGCACGGACTGGCCCTGCAGCACTTACTTCTCGACCGCCGTTCTGCACCAGAACGTGGATTATGAGGGCCAAATAGACCTCGATAATCACCAGTACCGCGTCGGGGGAGCCGGAGTCATCGACAACCTGGCAGACTTCACCATTGTCTCAAGGTCCGTTGGCTCGAACCAAGTTAGCCTCTCACTCGGCTACTCAGGAAGGGGTCCGATCACCGAAGCACTGGCATCCAGGGTCCTGCAATTGGTGTGTGATACAATCATCACCCTCACGTCGAACCCCATGGCGCCGCTCCCCTCGCCAAACACCCTCCGCTCTCTCCCTCCACAAACGATCCCGGATCTGCCTCGTGTCTCAGACCAGGAACTCTTGACCTCCCAGCTCAAGAGCCAAAACATTTCCGACATCCTGGTGCACTCGGCCATTCTCAGCCGAACCTGGCAACAAGTCCTCCCAAGCATGTACTCCAACCAAAAGACGTTCCAACTTGACACATCCTTCTACGATCTAGGCGGCGATCTCTTCGCCCTCGGCCAAGCCACATGGCTTCTTCAACAAGAGGGCTACCAAATCCGGATCGAGGATCTCTTGGATCGCCCTACCTTCTTGGGGCACATGGCAGTGCTAGCGCGGGATACTTTGGGTGAGAGCATCCAGGATGATGCAGGAAACGCACCCCAAGAAGAGGGCTTGGCGCCAGTGGGGAAGTCGGAGAAGAAGGTGCGGTGGAAGAAGGCCTTTGGATTAATGGGCAAATTCTCGAAGAGGGATTCTGTCTCCTCTTGAAAAGCATAAATTGCTTCCATATTTTCTTGTTTTGTTGATTATTCTACCATCTCGTTTATTGTCGAATCGTGTTCCTTGGGTCGGAGTTGTTGGTATAAATTCCTCTGTCTGAACGCAAACGAGTGCTGAAATCACTGAGTTAGTTTCTATGTGTTAAGAAGTTTCTTAGCAGTGCAATATTATTATGTATAAGGATAAACAAAGTGAAATCAATTCCAAATATCTTTCAGGAGTGCAGAGTAGAAAAGGCCGAGGCAGGGTACAAGGTACCCTGGTTTTCAGGAGGCCGGATGCGAGGCGGGGTTCCTGGCCATGCAACAGGTCCTCCCTCCTTCCTGATGGACCATGAAAACCCAAAAGCTCACCGCTCGTTGCCTAGTCTATATACTGAAAAAAATATCCTTAACGTGGTGAAGCACCGTATGTAAACCAGCCCTAGCTTCATCCTCCCGAGATGAGGTTGAACTAAGGCAAAAGTACCAGGATGATGATTCTGTCTTGCAACGTGGAAATCATTCAACGTTATCGGGCCATATGTTCTTGAGAGATAGGCGTCAAGGTTTCCAAAACTGCTGTATGCTTATGACCTTGGGAGTCTCTGCTGGATATCATCTGTGAGGGTGGTGATGGTAGGGTGTTGGGGGCGAAGCCGAATCCAAGGTTCTCTAGCTACTGACTCAAAATTCTCGTTGATAATCGTGCTTTCATCTCGCCTGTGGCAAAACGGTCAAGATGCTGTGGTCTAGCCGGAGCTGTCGGCGCCTGCCCGAGCATTCACCAGGCCTGGTCTGCTCAGAAACATCGAGTGTCCGCTCGTAGTGCCCATCCACGAGCCTCCACTAGTGCGTACTATCCCGGTTCGGGCTCTTTCTGCTGCACCTTGAAGGAGACCTGACAGCAGTCAATGTTTTGGGCCATTTGCCGCGTTCTTGTGTATCGGCCAATATGAAAAGGCCCTGATTTGAGCGCTGCAATCTACCGGAATCCACACGGAAAAGTGCTGCATGCGTGTCCTGTCCTGAGGAGGGTGATTGTCCTGGTCCTTGAATCCGAGTCTGCGGCAAGTTCAAGGATTGGAACAAAATCCGAGGGCTGGAAACGAAAAACATGTCATTGCGAGCCGGGCCGCGCGTATTATGGGAGCCAGGGAAGGCAATGGAATGCTTTGGCTACTGAGATTGTCCTCGATGCTGCCGGTCGTGTCGGACAACAACGACTGTCGGCCACGCCTGCAAAGCAACACCTCCGAGCATGAGGCAGCCCGCGAAAATCTGTGCGCGCAGGAACTCTGCCTTCGACAAATCCACTAACGCTCCTGCGATAGGCGTTCCAGCTAGCGATCCAATTGAACTAATACCCCACATCATCCCCATGCGCGTCCCTAGCATCTTCATATTCGGGCAAAGAGCTGGGTGCGAGATGATCGACGTCGGGGCTGTCACTAATACGCCAGTCAAGAAGCCCCAATAACAGGACCATACAATAAAACCAGGAGTGTTGGTGGCAGGGA
This sequence comes from Aspergillus lucknowensis, assembly GCF_044049455.1. Taxonomy (NCBI): domain Eukaryota; kingdom Fungi; phylum Ascomycota; class Eurotiomycetes; order Eurotiales; family Aspergillaceae; genus Aspergillus; species Aspergillus lucknowensis. The sequence goes on along the minus strand of NW_027263547.1, from coordinate 1,073,467 downwards.
TCCAGGTGAACATCGCAACTGCGGACCCTGCCGTGCAGAACAAGAGAATGCAGATTGGAGGGACTCGCGATCCAAGTAGATATGGCACCGTGCGCCCAAAAGCGGAAGCGCCGTTGATAATGGCCACCATGTAGAAGGAGAGGCTTCTCGTCGTCTCTAAGACAGTCCGTGCGTACGAGGCGACGTAGAACAGTGGGATCCAGTACGCAAGCATCACGCAAGTGAGAGAAACAGAAAAAAGCATAAACGGGATGTCCTTAAATGCCTTCTTTTCGATCAGACTCCGGGCACCAATTTTCTCACCTGGTCGGCGGCATAGCACGGCGCACGTAAATATTGCAAGAACGAGGTTGATAAATGCGATACTGCGAACGGTCCACGGAAACCCTATCCGTGGTTGGAGCTGACGGAACATGATTGGGAAGACGACGCTTCCAACACTTGAGCCGATTGAGGCACAACCGATAGCGATGGGGCGCTTGGTCGTGAAATAAGTGGAAATCACCACGAGTGCCGGGATATATGCGATGCCACCGCCGATACCGACACATAAACCTTGGGCAAGAAGAACTTGGTAGTACTCGGTCGCTAGGCTCGTCATCATCATCCCAAACACCACAAGGAAGCTTCCCGAAACGATCAGGGGGCGGAGGTGTCCCAAGTCGACCAAAGGTCCCGTTATAATGCCCACCATTACAACGAGGGTGGCCTGGACGCTTCCCACCCATGATATGGCGGACGGCGACTCATCGGGTAGGAGGGCAGTTTGGTAAAATTCTTGAAAAGCGCCGTATGTGCTGATTAACCCCCTAAATTGATATGAGATGACTTTCCTGTGCAATTGCTGACAGGTCGACATACCAAGAATTTACGAAAACGCAGAAGACGGCGGCGACGCTGGTCCATGCTTCCAAGCCGCCATTCGGAAGAGACTTTTGCGGGGGCGGGTGTTCCTGAGCTCCGACTCCAGACTCTGTGACACGAGACGGCTTTTCAGCATGATGAACGGCGCCGCCATCAGTTCGGAGAATTGACGACATCCTCATTTGCCATGTGCTTGAAGATCGGGAAAGGTGAAAATTGCCGATATCGTCTTTTATATGTCCAGCGGCACAAATCTATTAATAATGAAAATGGGAGAAATCGCGCCATCTGCCGGGATCCTGCCTGTGGGGTTCGGCTATCCTGGTGCTTTGGCTGCGCCGCCAGCGTTGCCGCGCACGGACTCTTCGTCTCCTCACTTTCATTGTCTGGGCCTCTCGATGCGGTACTTCACACATTACTGAGAATGTGGTTGTCGAAGCGCGTGTTTTGCAACACTTTTCGGTGGCTACCAAGTTGGGGCTGGTCTCCCGTCATAGCCTCTCCCTCCCACACTTCTCGCATAGGATGCTGTGGCGGGCCAATGGTAGATTTGCACCTCAGGCTCAAAAAGAATACGGGCCCAGTCAGACGGTGGAAAAATTGTGTGCGATAATGATGCTCCCGTCCCGACCGTCGAGGGTTGTGTATATTACCGGTAGACTCAGTGCGCACAGTCGCTGTTTTCTGAGCGGACAAAGAAGTGCACGTGTAATGCTCCAGCCGAATTGACCTGGTGCTTGCGGTGGTGTTTTTCTCGTTGTCGTGCTGCCTCAAAGTTCCCGGTAGTGCGGTCAAACTCAGGCCTTGAACGCCCCTCTAACGCCCGTGAGAAACCCTCCAAGCCACGGGTAAATGCTCTGACTGATCAGACGACATGTCAACCAAAAGGAAGGTCATAATAAGCGCTTTGCCACAGAGTTGCTTGGTCAACATTCTCTGCCATGAGGGCGTCATCAAACAAACTGTCACTTGCATCCTCAATCGACCATGACAGATTGTCCCAGTGCATTTCCGACCCAACAGGATACGTCGACAGGGCGTCTTGCGAGTAGAGGTTCGTGCTGAGCTGAGGGTTATAAGCAGCGGCAAAAGCTTGCGTTTGTGGGTCCCAGCTAGTGACCTGTGATATTGGGATAGAAGGCGGCGGGCCCTGTGGCATCGGAGGCTGGGTGGTTTGCATATTCCGGCGGACGCGAATCCTCCCGAGGAGCGGTACGTTGACCGCTAACTCTTGCATGCGCGCGGTATTGCTATCCTCTGGTTGGAGAAGATCTCGTAGAGAGCGAAGCGTTTTGGCACCGCGCTCTGCAAAATCCGACCCCACTCCGTCCTTCGACTTCTCTTCCATGAGCTGAATCACTTGGACTACTACACCTTCGAGGCGAGCTTTATCAATCTGGAAACTGTGCCGATCGGGGGACCGAGAGCTATGAGATGTAAGGAGCAGCAAGACCATGGCCGTAAAGACCTGAAGGTCAAGCATCCGGAGGGTAAAGAACCCAGAGGGAAGCTTCCGCCGAAGGAATTGATACCTATGAGCGACAGACTCACATGCGTCAATGCAGGCGAGGCGGCTGTAAAGGTACTCTTCACTTTGGTCTTGGCGCAGAGCGACTGGAAGGTTCGCCTTCATAACAATGCAATAATGCACGAATTGGACGATATGATCGGGCTTCAGATCGTCGCCTGGATTGATGGTCCACCACAATCTGGGGGCCTCGGCGGCGAGCCCCCTCGCCTCTCGGACGATCTCCAGCGCAGAGGTATACAGCTTTGTGGTTGATCCCTGTGCCGCACTTAGATCCTCCAGATCGTAAATCTTCGGGGCGATGTCCAGTAGGCGGCTCAGGTATATAGCGGGCTGAACAACGCCGTCAACCATGATGCCAGGAGGGTCTAGAAGTGGGTATCGCCTGGTGTATGGAGGAAGATTCAAAAACGTCCCCGCCATTCGATCAAGGCTACATATTAGCTCCCATAGCTGGGCTTTGTGTCGGGTCTCTTCGTCGGGGCCTCCATTCACCTTCTTCAGCCGGGCTAGCTGCACTGTCTTGGGTAAGCCCATTAACTCTGCGAGAGCGATAAGATGGCGCAGCGTGAGCCAGGCTTTCTGAAGATTTCCACGGCCAATCTGCCTATTGATGGCCAACAGTCAGCAGTTTCCTTGCGTGTAATTAGCCAACAACTGTGGGGAATTTTCAGGACAGCTGATTACAGAAAGACCTACAGCCGGCAGAAGTGTATGCCCAGCCCGAGACCTGGGACCGTACCCACGAGCCGGTCATGCGCCATCACCAGGCTTTCGACGGTATCCGCAACGGTACGGGAAAAGGCTAGCCTTCTATGGGCACTTCCAGCCTGAGGGCCTACATTGTTGGTTTCTCGAGGAACCTGCTGGGCGGTAATTGACAGCGCCATTAGCCAAGAAGCGAGACAAACGACGTCGACATCCGGTTGGCACATCTCTTCATATCGGCTGAGCATTTCCTGCTGGGAGTCGGGCACCGAGGGCTGAGGCAGCATGGAATGGACAATCTGCAGCCAGTCATACGTGCATACCATCATGTCTGCAGTTTCCTCCTTTGAGGGAATCAGCCTTTGCAGAGCCGGTCGCACACTCTCATGAAGGGGGGCAGAGGCTTTCGCCAGGCGCTCCTCAGTTTGCTCCTGACGCCGGTGTGCATCAACACTGAGCCAATTGTTGTGGAAGAGGGAGCGCAGGTGGGAAGGCCCCTCTGAAATGAGGATTTCCGATGCGCTAGATTCTCCATCAGAATCGTCCGCGCCGAGTGAGTGATCAGTGCTCTGCTCCAGTGGGATAGATGGCTTTCCCCCGAGTTTGACTTCAATGCCACCAACAATCTTGGTCAGCCGAGTAACCTGAGATTCGAGTTGCGAGATTCGGTATCGTGAGGATAATCGCTGCGCCTGTCGCTGCCGGGGATTGGATATCTGGGCGAGACACGCAGTGTTGCGTTCGGTGCACTGGCGGCACGTTGAAGCATCCTCCGGGATTCGAACGCATCGAACTTTCCGTCTCCGGCCTACATGGAGTGAGCGGGAGAGAAACCAGCTCGTGGCTCATCAGGTAAATATGCAGCGTAACATACATTCGGTGCAACTCTTGGTGCCTTTCCGGACGGCAGCATGGCTCTGCGGTGCGAGCATGACGCCCACGTGGGAAACGGGCAAAATCTCCGATATTTGTCCGACAGCGCGGTCCGCAATGCAGTTTCGAGCGAGATAAGATGATGCAAGGAAGGGGGTTCAGCAGCGTTGGGAAGAAGAAGCAAAAACAGCGGACATGCAGGCGGACGGACGACGGACGAAGAACAGATCCGCGGACGACGGACCACGTGCGCCCCGAAGCGCCTTTGCCCGATCGGGTAATCCATTCGCGACTTGCTTGGAACGGGCTCTCGTTTCTTTGGTGCGACCGGTTCCTGCGATTGGCTCAGGGTCCTGTGCTTCTGATCTTGCTGTGCCTGATGACGGAGGTGGACGAAGTTTGACTCAAGGCCTTGACGAAATCGGAGTGTCGCAACTTGTGATCACCGATCCTTTGTTCTGTTCGACTGATATATAGAGAACAGAAGACACCCTCTACCCTCCACCCTCCACCCACAACACCACTGGCATCCCTCGAGATTGAAATCGCCGCCTAAATCGAATCTAGCTGTCTACTATCCTCGAGCCCTTCGCAATGCTCTCCCTTCAGAAACGTGGCGGCCCCTATCCCTCCACGGCAGCTGGCCTTGGGGGACTCCCTACGAACGACCTCGATACCCCTATCAGTGCGGTATTCCTTGTCCTCTACATTATCTTCGCCGTTATCAACATGACCATCTTTCAAAAGAACCGCCGAAGGAACCACAAATTCGTTTTGTCTGGAATGTTGTTCGGCTTCTGCATGGCACGCATCACAACCCTGGTCCTACGGATTGTCTGGGCCAATCGACAGCACAACGTTAGACTGGCGATAGCGGCCAACATCTTCGTGAATGCTGGTATTCTGCTGATATATATCATCAACGTGATCCTCTCCCAGCGTATCCTCCGTGCCAAACAGCCGCACATTGGGTGGCATCCGATCCTGCGCACTGGAACTAAGGCTCTGTACTATCTGATCCCTGGTGCACTGGTTATGGTCATTACAGCGGCGGTGGTCTCGCTGTACACGCTCAACCCGGACACTCACTCTACATGTCGCGATGTTCAGCTCGCGGCCTTGACATACCTCCTAGTTTTCACCTGCCTCCCAGTCGTGCATGTTGCAGCAGCAGTTCTCCTGCCCCGATCACAAAACGAGGAGACGTTCGGCGAGGGCAGTATGGCTGCCAAAGTGGTTATTGTTACCCTCTCGACTGCGATGTGCATGTTGGTTGCAGGCTTCAAGGCCGGTGCCAACTGGAGCCCCCCACGGCCGGTCACCAACCCAGCGTGGTTCCATTCCAAGGCATGCTTCTATGTGTTTAACTTCATGCTTGAGATTCTGATATTGGGTCTGTTGACCTTAACCCGCATTGACAAGCGGTTCCACATTCCGAATGGGTCCACCAAGCCCGGCGATTACAGTGGGGAGAAAAGGGAGGAGTCTGCGGAACCAAAGACAGAGCACTGAGTCTTCCCATGTTTCGCAAGTTTTCTAGAAGTGACGGCCACACAAACAGTTGACATGTATGATAGAGAGCAATAATGTACGTAAGAGCACCACTCCGGGATGGGGAATCAATAATGCTTCCACAGTGAAATCTCAACCCGTGCACCACAGCCATGTGGCAGTGGCATCTCGTATTTCTCCCGTCCAGGCATGATTCTCCGCTCAGTCAAGTCGGCGAGTCGGCATCGAAGGCCCCCGATCGAAGCCCAGCCCCTGGTCACAATTGGACTTTGGCTGCGGGGTCTCGCACTTCCTTGGCTCCGCGGACGAACTCCCGTCCGAATCATCGCTGGCGCGAATGACGGCGGGAAGGACACACGTTCGAGCCTGTGGCAACTCGACTTCGCGCACAAGGGTTATAAAGCAACGACCATAACTCTACCTTCTATCGGCAGGCCACCCTCAACGACCGCCTATGATGATGCAGAGCACATCAAACAAGCTCCTCTTGGTGGCCTTGTGGCCAGAGGAAAGCAGATTGTCCTCGTCATGCACTCATACGCCAGCAGTCTAGTGAAAGGCTTCACACACAGAGATCTAGCGGGACAGGGAAGACGGGGGGAGCTATCAGTCTTGTGTACCTGACTGCCGTGCTGATTCCGGGAGGCACAAGCGTCGAGTAGTCTTTTTTGCCTGGGGGATTGGATGGAGTGATGGTATTAATCGTACGTTTAACGCACTTCCGGGGTTGTTCTTTTGCGCGGAGCATTGACCGACTTACAGCAAGACGAAAATTCCCCAAAGAATGCTAAGGAGAACTTCTATAACGACATTGAAGAGGAAAGTGCTTCGAAGTTTCTGGCCGAAATCGTGCACCGTGCTCCAGCGGCTATGCGTACGCCGTTGACCTCCGAGGCATACCGGGACGTGCCTCCAGAATGCAGGATTCCCTCTCATTATGCTAGAGCAGCTTGATGCGCTGAGCCAGCCGCAGGCAGTTGCCGATACGATCGAAGATATCGCGACGCGGACCGTTGTCTGATTTAATTATGAGAGGACCTGTAAATCGCTTCGCCTCTAATTGGAGATTCTCACATCGCTTGATCGGCCTAGATCTGAAAAGAAAACATTGTGAGCTATCTGGCGATACTTGCCGAGCCGCCTCAATTGGTGCAACATCTCGCGCCCTGCGTGGACACGCGAAAACGCATGAGGCATCACAAACATGACCTCTGTCTACCCCGACTCCGATGCATCGTGTTTGCAATTGTCTCACTTGAACCGGGCTGAGGCCAATCTCATCGACTGCCAAGGTTGTAGTGCACCTGCATGAGCGTGTTGTACAAGGGAAGCGCTGTATGGCTCGTCCAATGGCGCGACTCAGGGACCAGGGTCCGGCGTTCAGACTGTCTCGACCATCCATAAAGTGGACCGATTCTGCCATCCTGCTATCCAACCCTATCAAACTGGTAACCAGAGCTAGCACCATGTTATTTCTCGCTCTACTTTTTGGCCTCGTTGCTGGGCAGGATGATGGTACGTTTATCTATCGATTCGATGCCTGGGAATCGGAAGACTCACTTGAGAAGCAATCACAAGCGAACAATGGCTCATCACATTCAACACCACAATCTTCTGGCCCTCGTCTACGGACTACTTTTACGGTCCTACAACCGGTCCCAGTGCTTCGATAGTCTCTTGCAACGCTGCCTGGGTTGAATGGTCAGGGCGTTCCTCTGAACTGCGATCCCTGGGCGCGACTGCGACAAGCACCTCATTAGGATCATATGCCACCAGCGAAGGCGCCTGTCGTACCTCTGTTTCGCTCGAAAGGTATTCCGACACCCATACTGGAGCTCTTACCACACTCTGTGATGGTGTCCCTCGTGCACTGGGACCTCGCGAAACAGTGACGCAGTACTACCCCGGGCCCGGCCAGTGTGTTACAGGCTACTCAACGTACACCAACACCGAGACGTTATATCGCGAGCCAACTCCCATCCCCGAATGTACCCTACAGACAAGCGAATGCATCCCAATCTGGCAAACGTATTCCAGTCTTTCAAGCTCATGGCGTGACTCCATCATCACAAGCACACCAGGCGATACCAACAGCCCCATCGCACCGTACGACTGCCCATCCACTATACGCGAGTACCCCGAGGAAAACCCCTGTTCAAACTGCCACTTCCTCCCCGGCACCGCAACGCTCTTCTACTGGCCCGTCACCACCGCCGACGGCGACCTCTGTCTGCAGAACGGAACGACCCTCCCACCCTCGGGCCCAAGCACCGCCATCGTCGACGGCTCCACCTTCACCTCCCCAACCGTCTACCTCTCCTTCACCTCCATCTACGCCTGGAGCAATCGCCGCGGCCACGCCGGCTTCCAATGCGGCGTCGACCACAACAACGCCGTAATCGGGCTACACCCAAGTGACCTGACCTCCGTGCGCGGCCACCGCAACGCAAGGTACCCGGTCTACGGAACAGCATACCCATTCAACCTGGCCGAGTTCCAACCGCACGAGATCGGAGCGTACACGCAGTCACTGATCCCGTGGCCGCAGTTCCAGGGCGGATCGCAGTGTCCGATTGGGGATGTTGATACATGCACGATGATTCGCGACGACTATACACCCTGGGTGTTGTTGCCGGAGGAGGTCAGACAGATCGACCCCTCGTGGACCGTGTGTGATCGCGACTGGTATATCCCTCCTGTGACGATGGTCGCGCTCGATAGGGAGGAGATCACGGTCACGTCGACGCCGGAGCCTACTAAGTTCTTTGCAGCTGTACCGCAAGGGGGAGTTACTGCGGTGACGGCTGCGCCTACCAGCACGCGTGGGTGGTAATGCGATCCGGTAGACTTGGAGGATGCTACAGCAGCTTGAAGTGCCCGGTTCCACGTGTACCATCGACTCTTGCCTAGTTTGAGAGTTCCTTCCAATTCCATCCATCCACCTGAACCGCAGCTCACTCCTTCCTTTAATGGCCCGGCCAAAGACGCACCTTCCACCCTCGGACATACAAAGTACCACGTGTAGCTCAGTTGCTCCTTCCCTCCCAAACCCCCTTCCGGCCTTGAGTGCTGCTTCACCGTGAATGGGTAGCCGCCTGCCTCTACTCGTTGCTTTCCTGATTCTTTGACACCATGTTGACTTAGATCACCTCACAGACCCACAGCTAACCATATTTGGCACCTAGCAAGACTTCGTGCTTACAAGAGGAGCCCATGAGATGAGCCGGGCAAATCTGGCACGGGAGGTTACCATTGTAGAGTAAGGGCATAACCAAAGTCAAAGGTGCGCTAGAAGCTTCGGCAGCATCGGGCAGGGCAAGCTGCAAAGGCAGCACAGTCCCAGCCTAGTCGACCGTCATCGATATCGGTGACGGATTAATTCAATCTTCTGATTTCAGCTCCTAATATCGCTTTAATCGTTCCTTTATTTCGCTTCCCTCGTTCAATTGCTCTTTCCTAATATGGCTATCGTGGAGGCCTAAGTATGGGTGTCAGAGTCCAGTTTCGGTGAGGCTATTTGGCTCGTCGACTCACCTATTAGTGGATCAGAGAGTGCCTATGCAGGTGGACGACCTGTCCGCTACTTCCCTGTAGACCATTTCGAGTACGTTTCCACGGGGATTCTCACTCCCAGATCCCCTGATAAATACAATCAACACTTTGATCGATACTTCAACGCTAGGCGATTCCTGAGGCCCGCCGACCTTGACAGCGTGGCTTACAGCAACGCAGTTTCTCTATAACTTAGGTGCTATATTAAATTGTCTTCTCCAGCACTACTTCTTTATTTTCTTAATAGTCATGTTACTGTTAACCTGCAATAGCAACACGTACTTGGTTTTCATACTAGATTGGTTCTTGCTTCTCCCAGGCCCCTAATAAAGTGGACAACCGCCGTGTTAGTTGTCTTGCCCATGGGCCTTGATAAGTTGGCATCTTATCATTCGTGTGCGTATTACCCACCAGTCCCATCCAACAGTAGATAGTAGCCAGATAGCATGGATGATAACATGTTTACAACTTCAAGTCATTCACCCCGAATACAAACAAAAGCTATCGTCCTGGTGCTGGAATGGAACTCATACCAAGTCTATCTTCCAATCTTGTATACTCCATATTGTGCGGTGACGGACGCTTACATATTTGTATTGTACCGCTGGAGTTGGCCATTTGACGGAGATATGCTATGGAAAGAACCCCACTGGCACTGGCAGGGTCCTCGAAACAGAACAACAGACATTACTTATTAGACACTGGCAGGAGCTTAGATTGACAGGGTCTTAAATACAAATGTTAAACAATATTCATCTGGAAAGAAAGCCCACCATCCACCACGGATAGATCAAAGTATGCATATATAGAAACAACAGACAACAAAGCAAGCATCCATACAGACGGGATACTGCGGTACGCACGCTTTTAACCTCGCTAAAAACAACACTGACAACAACAACAACAACAGCAACAACAAACAAGAAGAAAAACACAAAGAAAAAAAAAAAATCCACAATCTCGTCCACCTACATCAACTTCCAATACGTCTTCCCTGCCTCATCCAACTCCTCCTGGCTATGCATCATCTCCCTGAACCGCTGGAGCGTCGAGGGCCGGCGTCGATGGTGTGGCTCGATTTCTTCACTGCTTGCGCTGCCTACACTCTCACGGCGCTCGTGCACATGTTCTTTCGTCATGGGCTCCGGGTGGTCCTGGATTGCAGCTGCAGCTGCAGGTGTGGCTGTAGATGCCTGGGATTGGGACTGGGACAGCAATTGTGACTGTGTCTGTGACTGTGTGTGTGTTTGTGGTTGCGCCTGCGCCTGGGGGTGAGAGTGAGGTTGGAACAAGCGCTCCATGAAGCCTTCTTTCTGCTCCGGGTTGGGGTTGCGGCTTGCTATACGGTGTCGGTATATAAGCTGGATACCGGGACTCGGGTGGGAATACGCACCTTTCGACATTGTTTACTAAGACAGTAATAGGAATATCAGCGGTATTGGTATTTCGTCTTATCAGCTGAGAATGTGGGGAAGTCTGGAGTACTTATTCCTGGAGTCGTGATGCTTTGGCGTGGCAAACGGGCCATGCCATGGGCCAAGTCGGCGTGGGTTCGCCATGCACGTACGTCACCACTCAACCGTGGACGGGAGAGCCACTCAACATAGTATCCAATTGGACGACTATCGACCTACTTCTTCAGCTATCCATCCAACTACGAGTATCCAATACCGAAAGCAGAAAGGATATGCTAAAGCTTCGCTCCACCTCTCCTCAACTCGGCCTCCGTCCACTCCCACAGCGCCTTCCCCATCTCCTCACTATTCGCATACCGATTATATGTCTTTAAATTCCCCACAGGCACATAATACGCCCCATTCACGAGCTCCCCGCGCTTCGCGCCAACAGCTGCCCATAGCTGGTTCCACGCCCCCTGCTCCACCTGCGTCCCAACGGCCCCGAGAACCTTCGCTCCAACCGCAGCGATGGGATTCTGCTTCCCAATCGGCCCGTAGAGATCCGTCGCAATGAGACCAGGGTGCAGGGAGACGGCCGTGAGAGAGGGATACCGGCGTGCAAGCTCCGCAGCGAAGAGGATATTCGCGGCCTTTGAGGCGCCGTAGCGAGCGTGCGTGTTACACTTCTTGAGCTTTGACTGGTCGAGGATCGTATCGAATGACGGGGCGAGGTTGTGTCCGACAGATGAGAGGGAGATGATCCGGACGTCTGAGTTGGGTTCTTCCTCTGCTGTTCGTAATAGTGTCGGGAGTAGGAGCTTCGTAAGTAGAAAGTGGCCTGTATGGTTCGTTCCGAGCTGGATTTCATGACCTAGATCTGTTTCCCCTGGGGGTAGGGACATGACGCCTGCGTTTAAGATGAGGATGTCGAGGCGCGAGGCCTCGGATTTGAATTTCTCGGCTGCGTTTTGCACGGATTTCGTCGAGGAGAGGTCGAGCGGGAGCCAGGTGATACTGGCGTCTGGAGTAGATGATTTCAGCTCGGCGATGGCATTCGCAGCCTTCTCCTCTGAGCGTGCAGCGAGAAAGACCTTTTGCGGGCTGTGCTTGAGGATCTGGCGGATCGTCTCCTTTCCGAGGCCGGCGTTTCCTTCCTTTCGTTAATTATCGTCGAGCAATTGGTCCAGAAGTGTACTCACCACCAGTCACTAAGACGACCTTGCCCGATAGATCGGGGATATCCTGCTCAGGGCGAAAACTGGCGCCGCCAATATAGTTTGTGGGGTTGAGATTCGCCCACGCGAAGGACGCCATTGCCGTGATGAACATTTTCTTTTGTTTTCTTTAGACCTTTGAAGCATCATGTAGTATATTGCAGGAGCGGGTCATTAAATAGCTTTGCGAAAAGAACCGAGGCGTGTAACCAACCCTCGCAAGGATTGCCGCGGCGGGTCGTCGAGGCGCGATCACAAGATGCAAATCGTAGCGTATGAATGTCCATGTGCAGCCATGCCGAGCGATGATGCAAATAATATGAAGCTATGATGCGGCCTGTCGGGAGCTAATTTTGCGACCTGGTTATGGATGGTTGTCGCGACCGTATCCACTCTCGTCACAGGTGGAAGAAACTCGGAGAAGTTGACCGAAAGACATGCGATGGCTGTCCTTCCGAAGATTGTGCTAAGTGAAATATCGGCAATCGGCGGGGATCCTGAAATTCCCAAAATAATACTAATGCGTCACCGACAAACGGACTGGGCAGCGGATTCTTCTGAACTCGGTAGGTATTGTCAGATTATCGGCGGATCAGTTGACCTCAACCTCTTGCAATGGGTGAATCGCACTGGCAGGTTCCTCACGATCCGTCCCGAGTAACGGAGCGCTCTCGTCCAACCACGGGCCGTCTCTCTCCTGGCAGATATTTGCCTCTCGACGCTGTTGCCACTTCCGAAACCACTCGGTATATCCGTCTTGAACTCCGTGACCAGACGAGTCGGCGTCAATATCGACGACCAGAACCATTTTCCTGGCCCCGTTGACGCTCACAATGTCGTGCTGGATGATCGATCCGTATCGGGTGGCCCAGCGTGGATAGTGGCTCGTCGGGTCGGCACGGTCTCCATTCTTCAGAGATTCGGTGGCGAGATTGTTTGGTACGGCGCCAGCCTCGAGCTCCGACATTTGATGCTGCTGTGTGCGCTCAATGGAACCGGGATACTGGGGCTGGCGAAAACCATACTCCTCATCGTCGAGCTCCCAGAGCTGTTTTCGCCGGAAGAATAGTATTGATGTATCGCAGAGCTGATGCTCTCAGCATGGGAAACGTACAGCACGGAAACGATCAATTTAGAGCGATTGTGTGTGGCTCACCTGAGAAACCAGCCCTAGAGCGAATGTCGCGAACACCACAACACCAAGGATCAATATAATCACTTCATCGGTTGATTCCGTCCCATCTGGCACTGGTGTGTGTACCTGTTTGTGGTGTGTGCTGGCTATCTGTGCCATCCAGCCGGAAGAGCAAAATAAGCAAAGCAAAGCAAAGCAGAGGCAAGTTTCGGAACCAGGAAATCGCTCGCGCCAAATAAATACAAACCACAAACGGAGGTGGGGGAGCAGAGCACCAAGTTTCAGGCCTCGTCGCACCTTTTCCATCCTTTAAAATTTGACTTGTGGGTAAGCATTGCAAGTCGTATGTTTCACCCGAAGGATTCACCGGAGCGATTCGTGCATATCCCGATCCGGTCGAACCCGACAGAAATTGTAGATCTCGAATGCTCTGGCCCGGGGAGGTTTTTTCTTGACGACAGGTCAAGCGACCGTGGCGTGTGCAAGGCCAGCGATCAGCATCCTGTCCGCCGAGATTGACCCTTCTGGAATGTCATAATGGAGACGGGAGCTTCCGTGTTGTATAAGGTTGTTCGTGGTCGTCGGGTCACTCAAAAGTCAGATGATCACAGACTGTACACTGTGGATGGCCTGAGGCTTTTTAAAGGGACACGTCGCTGACCTGGCTCGATATCAGTCCTCGCCTCACACCTGGGAAGCGCACCCTCTAGTCATATCTTCTAGACTCTCAATGTAATGGCATCCTCGCCGCCGAGTCTCGGATGTCTCCCAGTCGAGCTTCTCACCCAACTTGGCTCGTACCTCTGCCCTCATTGTGCCGGACGCCCTTCGTATGACTCGCAAGGCCAGGAAAGTCTGTCCCGATTAACTCGAATTTGCAGAAGGCTCAGGGATATACTGCAGCCCTTCGTTTTCCATTCGTTTACACATATCGGGGAGGCCCCGCCGCGGCTCCTATCCTTTCTCTACGCTATCGCAGCACGCCCTGAACTTGCGCAGGCTGTGACAACAATAGCAGTCTCCCAGCCACAGGCAGGCACCGAATTCACCGACCATGACAGGCGGCTTTTGGAACAATATCTTGCATGTCTACGCCTGCCATATCCCCCAACAAATTGGCCCGTCAATGAGTACAAAAGAAACTCTATACTGGAAATTATCGTCTTCTACTGCCAGCGTTTAGAAACGCTCGACTTCGTAACACTCTATCACCTCAACTCCTATCAGAATCCGCTTCACCATGCTTCATTCACGAGGCTACGAGGACCATCAATGCCTACTTCCTTCGGCCTTGGCGTTCAGTCGTACCTAGAATATGATATCCTTGCACCAGTTCTCGGCGCAGCGCGAACATTAAAATCCCTTGCGCTGCCCACTATCACGGGCTTCAAGCCCGGGAACGGGGTTCGTCTTCCTGTCATGAGATCGCTCAGGGTCCTGAATTTTCGGGCAAGCCTGCCGGCACTGTCTTTTGTCCAGGCACTCCTCGCCCATTGCACCCAATTGCAAAAGTTCACCTTACATCTGCGTCTGCAGGTGAATCAGGAGCGCGATAGGAGCTGGACGGTGCTAGATGCATTTGCCGCCCTCTTGTACGTCAAGGACACTCTCCAGGAGCTCACCTTCGAAGCCAGCCTTGACACCCCTTTTGGCGAGCTCAACCAGGGTTGTATCTCCACGCTTACCCAGTTCAAGCAATTGAGGTCACTTAAAGTCAATGGCCGTTGCCTTCGGGCACTGTCCCAGTCCTGGACACTCAATAGCGGGACAGCTGATATGTCACTATTCGCCACACAGCTTCTGCCACCTACAATCACAAACCTGACGATCTGGGATCCGCACGCTTCTCTCATTCCTGCCCTCTTCTCATTTGCCCGAGAGAAGGTATCTGGTCAATACCCTCATCTCACCACCGTGTTGGTTGCTGCGTCTCCCACATCTCGGATTTGGATGCCCCGTTCGGATTGGGCAGAGCACAGGGATCAGCTCGAAGAGGAATTTGAGAAGGCTGGGGTGACGATCTCGTTGAACCTTCCAAATGCCTTTCCCTGATGGAGGGATACTATTGACTCATGCTAAATGTCTAACATTCACTTATTACGATCACGATTCTGTCACAAGCGAGATGCCATCTATTCGGCGCGCCTTCACGGAACATGAGGCCGCTTCCTCGGACGATTTATTCAGTTCTTTAAATTAGGGATTCTACAAGCATGTAAGTACCAGATACATAAGATCATGTGAGCCATTTGGACATGTCATTCCAGGCTCCTGGGATCCATCTGTCTCAGCTACACGAAGTGTCGTTGCCACGAGTCGCCTTCGTGATACACAATGGCCTTCGGTGGCATACCGCTTAAATGTCCCCCGAATTTTGGTAAGCATTGCGGCGCCACGGATCGGAAATAAGATACCCATGAAACTCCCTGCAAAGGGGTTTGAAGCAGCATTTGTCGATCCACAAATCAATCTGGGGATCGTCTCGTTGGACCTCCGTGCTTCAACAAATGAAATCGACGGCCCGCGCGGAATCGGGAAATCTAGGACCCGATCCTTTCCAGCACACACCTTTCCTTCTCCCAATATCCAGCCGCGATCCAAATAAACAATTTCCATCGCATCCGCGCAACCCACGTCCAGCATTCAGGAATGAAGTTGTGCATCGCTGCGTACTCAAAGTAGCACGGATACCAACCTGCAATAGTTCTGGAACTAGTTTAAAAATTTTTTTTATCAATCTTTAATTTCTGGGTCATAAATCCTAAATCACATAGTAATCTAATTACAAAATAAATTACAAAGATTACAGCGAGATGCTGTGAGCTTCTATCAGGTGACTGACAAGACCTCCAGCGCGGTGCTGCCACTCAAAAGCGAGGTGCTGTGACCCATATATCCTGCCTCAGTGCTCGAACTTATCACTCGAGTTGTTGGCTCGGGTTTGGTGCCTGAGGCTGCGACATTTTTTCTTTGCCGTGTGATTACCCCGCTCGACTGCATCCCACAGTCACTCCTACAGAGACTGCTTCCCCGTCATGATAACAGGACATTTATAGGCGGTGCTTGGCAGCGTTTCGCGCGCACACAATTAATTTCAGTCGACATGTGACATGTGCATGGGCTGGAGCCTCATGGGATACAAATGACGGACCTCCCGCGCATTGGGGTAAAGGTCCCCGCTCGAGACCATCATGGCCTGCTTCTTCGTGCAGAGGAAAGAGACCAGAAATGGCAGATAGGAACCCCAAACCATCCAGAAATGTACCCCAATGGGTTTCTGTGGTCCCAATCAAAGGCTCCGCAAATATCACCGCCTTCTTCACCCGCTCATATATCCTGGTTCTTACCCTTGTTTATGTCGGACTTGCCCTAACCTCTTGGACCATTCTGTGTATCCTGAACAAGAGACCGCTTGGCCGACCAAAATACGAAACCTCGCTCGAATACGATAGGTATGCATTAGGAACTGATGTAGAGCGATGGTATCGGGTCGCCAACGTGATCTCATCGGCCGTCGGAGTAGTGACACTGCCGTTGACAACCTCAGTCTGTGCACTGGTAGCGGTCCAGTTCACCCAGCCGAGAGTATGTTTAGGGAAGGAGAGAAAAAGCCGCCTGACCCTGAGGCAGGTGTTAACGCTCGCGAACCAGGGTTGGGCGAGCCCACAGGTGCTCTTGTCACTGCCGTGGAAGCTCCGGCAAAACGCCAGCTTATTTTTATGGCTGGCCATTGCCCTCCATATTCTAGGTAGGTGCTGATACAGCCCGGAAAAGCAGACGACGGCCATTGACGAGCGCATTAGGTGGGATTATCAATCCGCTCCAGCAGCTTATGGTCGGCCAAACTCCTGTCATGGTGGTTGCGCGCCCCGTCATCATCGCTACACCCCTGATCGATATTCCACAGCTCACGAGTAGCGACAACTTGGGATTGAAGGATACAGGGCAAGCAGCAGCCATATTAAAAGCTGGCCTGTCTAGCGCGCGGATAGGGGACTCTTATAACTATCTCTGGCATGGCGCAAGTGAGATTGCGGATTCAAGTGCATTCTACGATTATCGTCAATCAGATGATGCATCCGGCGAGTTCCTCACGTTCTCCAGAGACTCCGATATCTTCATGACTGAGCTCCCATCCAACTTCGACAGCGGCCTGTTCCAGCAATTTGCGCCCCGAATCAACTCTTCCCTATCCTGGGAGCCAATCAGCAAGGAAGACTTCCCTATCGATTGCCGGGGTAATAATAGTTTCTTTCGCCGTTACACTGCCCAGAGCACCGAGTCGGACGAGGACTTCTATTACACTGCGAGCGTCTGCATGCCGGGGAACCTCAGCGCCTCGCCCTTTGCATACACACGAGATCGACAGGACTTCAGCGAGACCCTCTATGTGGATCTATCCTACCGTGCTAGCGAAACCAGAAATATTACATTCCAATGGACCCTTTCAACGACCGCTGGGTATTTTGAGCTTCCCAGTAGTATAAACGACAGATCCCCTGGTCCACTCCTGCCCAAAGACCCGCTCCTAGGCCAAGAGCGCTGTCTAATCAATGAACTCTGCTATGGACAAGATAGAAGTGATTATACGGGAAGCGAGTGAGTCTCGTCCCTCCGCTTGATTTGAGCCCCGAATCACCATTAATACCCTAAAACCAAAGTGCACCGCCTCCAAACCACGGCTATGACGACGATGGGAACTTCTACCTCGAGCTAGTTCCCGCAAAGGGTCCCCTAGCCCTTCTAACGATCGCGATGTTCGGCAATGATTCCTTCATCGGTACTCGAACCCTCAACCCCGTCACGAGCCCCAGTGCCGATCAACAAGCGCCCGGCCAGCTTTGCTCCGAGTACCCGCCCCTCGCGCTACTCCATCGCCAGTACGACCTCTGTGACGGGGCTGGTAAAGATCAAGTCCAGCTCATAGGCGATTGGCTGTCCATCTTCAATGATACCGACACAGCCACTCCCCTCCTGAACCAGGCGGCATTCCTTGCCAATCAAGCTATCCTTACCCAAGAGGGTCAGCATCTGAGGACCTTCTACGTGGCAAACATACCTGCAGACGATATTATGAAACCAGATATCTCGACGGCGTCGATGCTTTCTCTCTCAATCTTGCTGTTCGTCTACCTGGCGTCGCTACTCATTCTATCTCTCTGGGGGACCATTCAACCACGGTGGACGGAAGTGTTGGACGCTCATGCCATGCTGAAAATCGGTGCTTCGTTGGGTCTGCGTAGTCGACATGTGGGGGATGCTTTGACGGAAACGGACACGCTAGATCAATTACCGGGATGGGTGGGTGATGCGGACCCCAACGCACTGGTGGGAAGGCTCGCCGTTGGGGGGCAAGGGCCGATACAGCTGGGCCGGGAATATCGGCAGCAGGGTGACTTTTCTCTTTAAATAATGTTCTACCGGTATATGAAAGTTAGGTTGGAGCAGATGCCAGATCCAGCCGCGCCCGAACTCGAACAGCTCATGGAATGGCAGCTAAGCAGTGAGAAGTGCCTCCAGATCTGTACCCAGTTAGCCGACCGCATTGGCGCAAATCGAAAAAAGATGACAGTAGCACATCTGGGGACCCAACTAGCCTCATAACACCACTAAGGTGTATGCTCATGGGTAGAAGTAGTGGAAGGTTCTTCCTACCCATTCCCGCTTTCTCTACTATGGAGACGCTAATACTCCATGACCAAGTAGGAATGGTATTCCAAGAGGTAATTTATAGATGGGGAGCTAGTAATGACAAGCTCCTACTATATATTAACATGAAATTCACCAGCCAGCTAACTAAAGGAACAAGGGGAAAGAAGTGAGCTTGTACTGATAATAGTAGAGATTCTATTATCCCCACCATTAGGGAAAGGATGGTAGAAGGTGAGGTATCTACTATTAGAAGTCTCTAGAACTCTTAGTATCGTAGTCCATTATACCTAGTAAAGGAGCCGCCTGCGCGAAGGAAGGCTCTAAAGATATTACTTAGGTCAAACCTAGCTAGAGAGGGATCTAGGAAGAAGGAAGAGTTTAAGGACCACGCACTTAGGACGCTCCAGGATAGCTATAATATAAATTAGATGGCAGATATTATATACTTCTACTATTAGGGATGGGAGACTGACGATCCGAAGTAACTATTATAAGTGACCATAGAGTCTCATCTCTATATAGTGGTAGATATCTTATTCTGCCATACGCTACTCTATTGTAACGAGGACAGTTCTATAGACGACAACTCAACATCCGAAGTTAATTCTTAGTTTGGAATAACCTCTCTTCGAATCTCCTCCAACCCCCTCCTCTGCCTCCCATGGTCATCAAAATTTCCCTCCCCCAACCACCTGTCAAATCCCTCTCTCAATGGCTTCCACTCCTCATCCAGCATCGAAAACCACGCCGTATCCCGATTCCGCCCCTTAACAACCATATGCCGCCGAAAGACGCCCTCAAACTGGAACCCGAGCCGCAACGCCGCGCGTCGAGACCCCGCGTTCAATGCATTGCATTTCCACTCGATGCGGCGGTAGCCCAGCGTTTCAATTGAATGCTTAAGAAGCAGGTGTATCGCCTCCGTTGCACCCGTCGTCCGCTGGAGAGGGCGCGAGAAGATAACATGTCCGATTTCCAGCCGTCTGTGCGAGGGTGATATACTCATGAGCGCGACATATCCGACTGCCTTCCCTGAAGACTGCGGGGTGAGGGGCGTGGGTGCTGTGTCGAGGATTGCGAAGAACAGGGGATCTGAGGAGGATTGTCTGGCTGTGAAATCTTTCTCTAGGTCTTCGAGTCTGTCATAAGGTCCATCTGGGATGTAAGTCCATAGCGCTGTTTGGTCTGGATGGTCGTTGTTGACGAGGGGGAAGAGGTCGATGGCGTGTGCTGGTGAGAGTGGGACGAGTGTGACTGTTCGTCCGGTGAGAGTTGTCGGGGATGGAGGGGCTGCTTCTGGGCCTGGGACGATATCGCCTATCGGGTTGCTCGCCATGCTATGAAATTTCTATATTTTGAATTGCGAAGAATAGTGATGAATATCAACGTTTTGGGATTGACTCATTGTTGAAGCTTGAGTATCCCCGCGCTTGCCGCTTTTGGAATTCCCCAAATCCACAGGGCTCCAGTGTCGGGAACACTCGCCAGGACATCAAAAGCACCTTGAGCGGATTCCGTGAACAGGTCACTACCAGAGCTGTCCTGGGATGATATTTGGCAACTATAGATCTGCCTAACACGGAATTACCTCTATCGAGGTCAAAACTCAAACCCCTCCCACGGTACAACCCGAACCCCAATCGCCTCCAATTCACCTTCGACCTCACGCTCAATATCCAGAGCACTCCGGCCACTCTTCTTATCGTCATACGTCGAGTGCGCACCCTGCAACAAGACTACCTCAAACCCAGCACTCACAGCCCCGCGACAAGTGGCACCCACACAGAAATCACTCTGGATTCCAAAAGCCACAATCCTCTTGACGCCCTGGGCCTTGAGACGCGCGGCTAAGTCGGGGTTTGAATCGAATGTGTCCCCTGCCGCAAGGGCTCTCGGTCAGACCTGCTTGCTTGATCGAGTGGATGGGAGGGAACTCACGCGTCGTCTTGCCCACGAGCATCTCATCGCCCTCATTCCCCTGAGGGGGGAAAGCTAACTCCCAAGCTGGACTTCCAGCGATCAGTGTAGCATTGGGGCTCCCTGGATCCTCCGAATGCTGTACGATAACGATGAGCGGCTTCGGGCTTGTCTGGGTCCGTGCCTTGGTGAGGATTCTTTCGCCCGCCTCACGGATACGAGCAGCATGGGGGATAGCAGTGTCGGGGATGGAGACAAGCTCCGCTTGGATGTCGATCACGAACAGCGCAGTCTCGGCCATCGTGCTGTGCAAACTATCGCGGATGCACACAAATAGCTGAAGAAGACGAAGTTGGGAGCTCAGCGTTGGGGCTGGGGAGGTCCTGAGATTTATACGAACTGCTACTCCAAATAAATCTGACAAGTGGCCAATGAGCTTGTGACTATGAGAGTGACCTCCAGAAGCTCCCTCGTGTTCAGTTTCCGCTCAGCCAAAGGGCTTATCTCAGTGGGCTGAGAGCTAAATGAGACCGTGAAGGTGAGCGCCTGCGGAACCAAGGCGATAAGCTGGCTTGAATGGCCAATCCACGTCGCATTTCAGCCCCGATTTAACTATTGTTGGCTCTCATGCACGAGAGGGGATTTACAGATTCCACAGGCAACACGGCATTGACCGCTGGCCCTGAGATATTTCTACTCTTGCTTGGCTTCCTTGTCGACAAGCTTCAATTTCAAATCAAGTGCATTCCGTATTGCAACTGGCTGCGAAGGAGCATTGCATATCTTTGTGCTTGTTTAACGAAAACGTATGTTCGCCATATCTGGCTAACCCGAACGCACTTAGACTGTCCCAGAAGCAGCAATCTCGACCTTACTCGAGGTCTTACCGCTCTGGGAGCCGAGCTTCTCGATATCCTTGACGACATTCTGGCCCTCAACAACCTCGCCGAAGACGACGTGGGCGCCATCCAGCCAGTTGGTCGCGACGGTCTAGCACGTTAGCACTCTTTGTAAGAATAATAGCCAGCGGACAACTCACAGTAATGAAGAATTGAGAGCCGTTAGTGTTCTTTCCGGCGTTAGCCATGGAGAGGAGGAAAGGCCTGTCATGCTTGAGGATAAAGTTCTCGTCGGGGAATTTCTCGCCGTAGATGGATTTACCACCGGTGCCCTAGAGATTATTACACCTTAGAGCTCAATTCTCTCAGTCCAGTTGTGACAGCAGGACTCACGTTGCCGCGGGTGAAGTCACCGCCCTGGAGCATGAAGTTGGGGATGACACGGTGGAAGGGAGAGCCAGCGTAGCCGAATCCATGCTGGCCAGTGGCTAGTTCACGGAAGTTCTTCGCAGTCTGGGGGACGACATCGTCGAAGAGCTTGAAGACAATCCGACCCATGGATTCTGGAAACGCGCGTCAGTGAAAGCACCACACCGCAGTAGCAGAGTAGCATTGCAGCGGTTCCAGAGACTTACTCCCGTCCTTGTTGACGTCAAAAAACACGTTAGCCATTTTGATGCGAGTAGAGGGTGTCTGAGTGCTTCTCGGGCAGTATGAGAGTAGGGACGCAGGCTTTGCGAAGAGTGTGGGTTTTTAAATCATCGACCTTGGAGATGCGGGGCAACAAGGGATGCCCCGCCTTAGTCAGCAGCAGCTACCGCCTGCCCCCGATCTCGACATCGCCCGCCGGTGCCCCTCCGGCGGAGTCCCTGGTAATACTAAGTCTATTAATGCTTCAGGACGATAGGAGATAAGGTACCAATCAACTGAGAGTCTACAACACTCACATGTGAGCCATCGCTGGATGTTTATTCGTTGCTGGTTTAGATCTGTGGAGGGACCGGATTTATAGTTTATCCGATCGAAGAATGTGCCCCTCACTCGCTGGGTCGAGACCGAGAGAAGCTGCGGCTGTGAAGAGTTTTGAAGCTCGACACTTTGGACTCAATTTACTCAAAATTAACTCGGTGAATTACTCTTTGTTTCAAGCTCTTGATGCTTAAGTTCAGAAGCTTTTGAAGGCAGGTCGCGGAATGCCATGCTTTAACTCTGTGATTTCCTTGCAGGGTCAAAGCAAGCTGAGCTGAGCAAAGCTTGGGTGGGTTTGTGGGTACGTCATTTGGTCCGAAATGGCACCAGAACACGCACGCAGCGTGTCGACTTTGACGCACGAGACAACTTGCAGGGGCGGGGGTGGATTGTCTCCTGGCATAAAAGGACACTGGAAAGAGGTTCAGGGAGCACATAGTGAGCCATCTCCGCGTACAATGGCGGATTTCTGCGGCGTTATTTTGGGCCGATCTCGAATTTGGTTTACGAACGGATACGTGCTCAAGTGCGACGCTGATATCATATCTCCATTAGCATACCGGCTTCGATATTCCTCTGCCAGGTAATGGAGACATGTACACGATAGGGCTCACTCGTCCACCCTCAACCCAAAGATGAGCCAACGCCCAATCCTGATAATTCGCGTAGTGGTCCAAATAATGCCCCTCCCTCCCATCAACCGGGGTCGGATACAAGAACACACAATACCCCCTACCCTCTTCCGAAAACAGGGCTAAGTTTTCGCGGAGGATGCCATCAGCACGCGCCTTATAGGACTCATCCCCCGTCACTTTCGCATAGTGATGCATCGCAATACCCGTCAGCGTACTCCAGTAATGGGGGTGTCTAAAAACAACCCCTTGTATTTATATGCGTCGCTGTCGGTTCGCACCTCACCAGCCTGAACATTTTCCCAGCCCATGTAACCCTATCAATCCCCAAATTCCTACCGGCGCCACGGCGCTCATCTAGGATTCGGTGGATGCGAAAGTGGAGTTCGGCATAATTGAATCCGGGGAAGTGCGCGGTCTGCAGCGCGCACCCTCGGATTATCGACGACGGAGGGGGAGTAACCTTCCGCAGCTTAACGTTGAGGAGAACAAGGCGGATTTTGCGTAAATAGATATAAAGCTGGGAGCAACAAAAGGAGATGAGCACCACTGCAAACATAGCTTGAGAGGCCATACAGATGGAAGCGACAAGAAGAACCGGGTACCACATGACTAATGTATATGTGGGAACAGGGCTCTACTGTGTTTGTAGCATATTCATGACTTCTGGATTGGGATCATGCTGTGTTTTGCCATCGCGCATGCCTGTTTCCATTGCAATGGCCCTGCTTTCAGAGTTGGGATAGAAGCAATTGCTATGAGAGTAAGCCGCGACCCCATTCCAAGCCATGCTGTTAGGTAAAATTCATTGTCTAACGTTGATGGATTATTTAGACTCTTGCGTGATGAACAATTGCTTCCCTGGTATGTATTGGAGACAGGACAGGACAGGCAGGATGAGCAATCCCTCCAAGACAATATTTTCTAAGGCTTTACCATGCAGTTGATCTATGTTACTTCAGTAAGTATCGTGTTCTGTCACTGTTGCAGTACTTTACAAGATCTTCTCCCAGCATGAGTGGCCCAATCCCCATCCATGGTGACGGAAGGGACAATGAAAATACACAAAGCCAGGAGACATGAAAGACTACCATACGGAAACCACCAACTACGCTACAATACGACACCTTTTCGTTGATGGCCAGCTCTTATCTGTTGGCCTATTTATAAATCGCCCTCGATTTTCCAATCTTGCTTTCCCGTTCTCATAACCACCTCGGTTGGCTGGGCTAACCACACACCCGACAATGCTCGTTTCAGCCGCTCCGGGATCGGAACTCCCCTCTGCGAGGCCTTCGCAAGACGCATGTACCCGGTCGTTAGCCTCCTGCTCAGGCACGGCGCCGACGAGATCCCATTCAAACCGCCTGTCCGACCCTTAGGGAAGAAACTCCCACGTCTACTCACAGAGGCCGTTCTCAACGGGGACGGCCGGATGGTCAGGTAACTCCTGGGCAAGGGAATCAAGCCAACTATCACACATAATCGTAACGAGTTTGAGGTGTCTGGCCACGACGACCAGACGTTCAACTTCGACGATATTCTGCGCACGCTGGGAGAGCAGCATCAGCCACGAGCTGGTGCCCCCGTCGGGAGGCAAGTGGATTTCAATGTTCTTTTGGTTGAATGGGACCAGCCGTTGCGTCGTTGAGCTGGCGGAGAGTCATCCCAGGCTCTCCAGATGGTTGCCCAACAGGCCTTCCGGGGCTGACGCCGGGGGGAGTCGGGACGCATCGTGTAGTTATACTACTCCGAGCTGTGGTGAAAAGGACCGGATCGGTTCAGTCGGGTGATTGGCTCGGTTTGCTTAGAACAATAGAATCAAAAGGAAATTGCCACTCTACCAAAAAAGGTTAATATTGTATTGGCAAGATGGCCGAGTGGTTAAGGTAATTTTTCTGGCACCTCTCGCCGAAATTTCGATGGACTAAAGGATCGATAGGCGGCAGATTTAAGTGTGCAAAACTTAAATATCACTAAAACCCTGCTTCCGAGAGGATCGTGGGTTCGAACCCCACTCTTGTCAACACTTTTTTTTTTCCCCTTTTCATTCAGGTTGTCAGTTTGATCCTTGCCCGGGATGTCTCCTTCACAGGAATATCAAGGGTAAAACTCTGCGAGACCCATGCCACCCACAACCATGACAATTTATTGATTGGGTTAATATCCCTATCCTTTACCGAGAAAAGAAAACTCACTACCTTTCAAATGGAGTACCAACATTTTAAGGCAGCCCAAATCTTGCAAACCAATTTGTCCAGCCCGCTTCTTACCATATTGGACAGTTGGATGCCACTAGATAGTTGGGAGGCAACTGGATGAGGTCACAAGAAACTCTTCAACGGGATGTTGCAGGCAGTATGATCCAACCCCGAATATGGATGTCAATGAGCCGGTAAAAGATGAAATGACTCTCCGGGAAATATGGCCATTTGACATTGATCAATGAAGGCTGTGCCTCCCGCAACATGCCAAACACCCTGGAGACAGAGACATGATTGGGGCTGGAAAGATGAGTGGCTGCAATGCGGAGCTTTTGGGAGGCTTTGAAGATGAGGGCTGTCGTCTCCTGGTTTCAAAACACCATGCTCTGAGTCTCCATGCTGGGAGTTCCATGTTGCAGCATCAGCCCTGGGAATCACCTCAGGACCATGAAAATGCCTGTTGCATTTGCAGTCATTCTTGGCGACGGGGCAAATCAAATTTGCCCTCCCCCAAACTCTCACTTTTCTGAAGGCAGTGGGAAACGCCCGACCACCCGTTGCTCGTCCATTGGTGGAATGCCCTTAGCGCAGGATTGAATACGAGATTTCACCATATTAGGCTCCAACGTGGTGAATCTTAGCCAATAGATGCAGCGAATCTTGTGGAGATGGGGACAGCTCGAACGTGAAATTCATTTGGCTTCGAAGCCTCTTTTACCGTGCAGGGTCCAGAGGCTGAATTTGCGCAGCGAGGCAATCGAGTTGGGGGTGAACGAACGGGGCATGGAGGGGAGGCTCAGGAGGTGCGCCTTTTCTTTTGGAGCTCTGGATCTGGTCTTCGCTTTCTCCTGGCTGACGTTTGACAGCTCTCGTCTGGGGAGCTCACCTCCGGTTCTTGGTCTCGGTCGCCCTCGTTGAATCGTCTCGTTCCTCTGTTGGAGTGAAAACCTCGCACCTGGCCATCCAAGTGCCTGCTTTCGCTCTCTGAATACGAGATCCACAGCGAGCTTCGGGGATCTTAACAACCTCGCAGAATGGCGACTCCTGCCGAGTCCGTTCGGACGATCACAACGACCTTCGTCCCTCCAGCCGACGAGACCAGCGTGGTTGGATACTACTCAAGTGGAACTGGCGGTAAGGCGCCTCTTGACTACCCACAACTTCCTCCTGAATAACAGCCTTCCAGTCGGAACAATCGTCTGCGAGAGTCAATATGAGTACCTCATCTCAGGCACAGATGGGATCTGTTGCCCTACGGCTGCCGCGGGGGGCTGCGGCTTCAAGCAGAGATGTTCGCGGAGTATGGTGATCTACGAGGACGGATCGAGCGCGACATGGTAACCCTCAACCCTCCCATTTCATTGCCAGGGAAGCTCGAAAACACTGACCGGGCCTAGTGCAAACAATAATCCCTGCGTGTCGACGACGATTTACCAGCGAGAGCCAGAAAACGGATGGTCGGCGACAATGGCGTGGTGTATGATTGCCGACAACCCGACAACAATCTATCGCAGTTTCGTCGGAACACAATACGTAATAGGTATGCTTCTCAGAATTAGACACGTTAAGGGCTCGTCTAACAGTTGTTCTTCAAGGAACACCCGGCGACGAAACCCTCACTACGACGAGTGATTCCGACCCTACCGAGACAGAGAGCACTCCGACCACTACACCCACGGACACAACCCTGACGACGACCACGTCTCCATCAAGCGGTCTTTCTGGCAGTTCCGGAGCCCAACGAACAGCCGACCCTGAGCCGGATGACGACTCTGGTCCCAACGTCGGGGCGATTGCGGGCGGTGTGGTTGGAGGCGTAGCTGGGCTGGCGCTGATCGTACTCGCGCTGTGG
Source organism: Aspergillus lucknowensis (assembly GCF_044049455.1). Classification (NCBI taxonomy): domain Eukaryota; kingdom Fungi; phylum Ascomycota; class Eurotiomycetes; order Eurotiales; family Aspergillaceae; genus Aspergillus; species Aspergillus lucknowensis. Next base: position 1,046,619 of record NW_027263547.1, on the reverse strand, counting down.
TTCATTTTCCGGCGACAGAGGAAGAAAGACGCGGAAGTTAGAGAGATCGGGGCGGGATATACGGCTCCAGAGCCAAAGTAATTGCATTCTGTTTCTTCTCCTAGTGTTAAGCATTGATACCTCTCAGTTAGGCGCTTTGTGTATGATCATGATAGCAATTCAATACAAATTCGGCTGCGAACATCAGGGATCAGTATCTGCATGCCTGGACCAGTTAAAGACGGCAATAAATCATTGGAGAGCAGTCCTCAGCTCCAGCCTTTCGCGGCTGCGGTCAGCCCGCTAGCTAGCTGGCTGTGCACTTTCAGAGATTTGCCCGTCATCTTACCCCGCCCAGCTGGAGGACGAAAATTGAGCTTGACATCGAAAAGACTCCTGCCCAACCTCTGATTCGCTCGGGAAGTCGGGATGCCACCGTGTGAAGCCCCAATTTGAGCCCCTCTTTGCTGACTCGCGTAAATACAAGAAGGGCCCAACGCCCTGAGATCACAAAACACGCCTGGGATAATGACTTCCAGGTACGATGGCCGGCCCCAAGAACCAGATGCCCGCCATCTACGCGCGCGCAATCGCCAGGTATCAGGAAATCACCGATGAGACTCTGGACGTCGAGTTCCTACAGAAGCTGCAAAACGTCGACGACCTGACAAAGGAGATTGATGCACGAAATACGAAGTTTGGTGAGTTCCGCGAAAAGCGGAGCGTCATCTTCGATGTGCTCAAGACGGCCCTCATCCCCGTGCAATTGTTCGGCGACCTTGCCGCAGGGGGCGCTTCGATGGTCTTTCCCCCGAGCAGCCTGGTATTCGGAGCGGCCACATACTTGATGAATGCTGCAAAGGGCGTGTCAGCATCGTACGATGCAATTGAGGATCTTATGGGGTCGTTGAAGGTAGCAAATCCCTTGAACGTATGTCATAGCTAAGAACGAGGGTCTAATCAGCATAGGACTTTACGATCCGCTTGAAGGCGTACAGCAAAGAGTCGATATCTGAGGATTTGAGCGACAAACTCAGCGACATTCTTGTAACGCTGATCGAGATCTTTGCGCTGTCGACAAAGACCATCCGACGCGGACGGCTGCTCAAATTCACGCGGAACTTCCTCCTCGGGAACGACGATGCAATCCAGGCGGCCATGGGTAAACTCGATAAATTGACGCGAGTGGAAGCGCACCTTGTCGGGGCAGAGACCTTGACCGAATCAAAGCGGACGGGAAGAGTTGTCGATGATGTCTCGGTGACCGTTACCTCTACCAACGCCATTGTCAGGGAAACAGGGGTAGCTGTAAACCAGATGAGCGTGCAGATGAACGATGTCCATGAAATGCTGGGAACGTTAATGGTCTCCGCCAACGACGGAAAACAGGAGAGCAGCGAAGACCGCGAAAAATCCCTGCAGGCACTGGTTACGAAGATTCTCAGACCATCGAAGACAGACTTTGCGCAAGACTGGTATGACAAGATCGACAAGGCGCGCATTCCGGGGACAGGCGACTGGGTGCGAGACGAGGATATCTTCAAGGCATGGCTGAACAAAGAGACTCCAGTCATCTTTGTCTCTGGTAATCCCGGTGCTGGGAAGTCGTATCTGTCGACGAATATCATCAGTTTCCTTCGAGAAAAATACCCCCGGCATGTGCAAAGCACTCTTTTGATCTCGGTCGGTTACTTCTTTTTCAAGGATGATAACCCGGATACTCGCTCCTTCCACCAGGCGTTGCGTGACCTCGCATTCCAAATCAGCAGGAACGACCCGGTCTACCATAAATATATCGCGACCGTCCAGGATTATGAGAAGATCAATACACTCCAAAGCGCGTGGCGTCTCTTGTTTGCGGAGTACTTTCTAAAGAAACCAAACGTTGAAAGCAACGTATACATTCTCTTCGATGGGGTGGACGAGGCTTTTGACGACGAGCGAAGGACCTTTCTGGGTCTCGCAAAGGATCTCTACGACGTACCCGAACAATCTAAACTGCAGATTGTAGTCGTCGGTCGGCCGCATATTAGCGACCAGCTGCTGGAGGGCCTGGAGGTGGAAGTTCCCACCATTCATGTCACGACGCAGAAGAATTCCGCAGATATCGACTCATATATCCACGCGAGTATTAAGAAGTCTGTTGTCCTCAGACGTGTCTCAGCAAAATTGCGTCTGGAGATCGCTGACAAGCTATCAGCTGGCGCGGAGGGTATGTTCCTGTGGGTGAATCTGATGCTGCAAGAGTTGGTGAAGAAGCGTAACGAGGGCAGCATGCGAAAAGCATTGGAACACCCCCCAAAAGGCCTCAAGGAGATATTGCGCCATGTATTACTGAGTTTCTCTTCCAGCTTAAACGAGGAGGAACTCGAGTACCTCAATGAGATTTTGGTGTGGGTGACTTGCTCAGAGCAGCCGCTGACTCTGGCAAAGATCGACGCAATCCTGAAGTTGATGTCTCCAGAAGGAGACGGAATGATTTATCTCGAGGGCGCACTCCGCAGGCAGTTTGCTTCGTTCTTCAATCTGGACCGAGAGGACGGTCTAACGACATCTGAGTTGCAGAATATGTCGACGAAGCCTGATCTTTTTGATGGATCAGATAGTGAGAACGAAGAAAAGGAAGATGCCTTCGACGATGTCGAAAATTTTACCGATTTCAACTCGGACACTCTGACCACGACAGTAACCTTCTGCCATGCGTCTATTGGGGACTTCTTCCGTGACGAGACAGAGGGCATGGTATCCGCTGGGGACGAACATGTTGCGGTTGGAGTGAACTACCGAGAGGCAAAAGCTCATGTGCTAAAGACGCTCTTGAGAGTACTCGCCGATAAGGAGTTTGCAAACAAGGCCGACGACGGAGGGAGAATGCTCCTTCATGCTGCGCTGAATTGGGTCCACCACCTGCTTACGACGACGCCGTCAGACTGCTCGTTACAGGACCAAAAAGAGATCGCCCGGCTGTTGCTTACCATGTTTAGATCTGAAGAATCAATGACGGTGTGGATCAGCCGACGCAGTTGGGTTTCGAAAAAAGCTCACACGGAAGGGGTTCGGAAATGGTGGCAGAGCGAGGATGTCCTTGAGTCACTTTCCTCTGAAGAGCGAGATTTTATCAAATCCACGGCGGATGACCCGATAACGACGTTTAGGCCGGTGGTGATGTTCTGTCTCAAGAAGTGGCTGTCGGGATACACGTGGAACGTGGCCCCGATGGCGGCTGTAGTCTGGAGCTATCAGAAGCTCCTCAAGGGCGTGGAAGTTGACTTTCTTGAAGCCTTCGATCCCACGGTCGATGAACTCACTGACGCCGCTGGGTTTGGCAATTCAGAGAAGACCGCTCTGTGGTATCAGCGCTGTGCAATAGCTATGCGGCAGGTCGGCCATTACGACAAGGCGATGGAGTTCTTTTCCAAGTCGCTAGAACTTGAGCCGGACGAGTGGCTTGCGAGAGCCGGGATGGCAAAAACAAATGTTCTGAAAGGTCAATGGCAGAAGGCCATTGAGCTTGACGAGGAAGCCTCGAAGATCCTGACAGAGAGAATCGAAGCTGCTCCAGGGGAGGCGTTGCTTAGATCGCATCTCCATATGGTATCGGAGCGTTTGGGACAATCGTATAAAGAGGTAGGAGATCTAGAAGCACGCTTCAAGGCCATTAAGCGGGCGTATGAGAACACCTCATACTGCAGCAGGTGTATCAATGCCCTGCTTGAACACTACGGGATCGAGCATCACCACGATGCTACGATGGATCTCCTCAAACAACTTGCAGACACTCCTGTGCCGGGGCATGATTATTCACGGTTGACCCAGGCCCTATGGGATAATCCGGACGCAGGCGAAGATTTCTTCACCTTCGTGGCTGACGCATCACTGGCAACAGAGAACCTAGACTTTATGGTCGAATCCTGGCGAACGGCAGCGAAAGCCGCTCGCAAAGCGTTGAAAACAGTGACGGCCGCCGTTCTAGAGCTCTCTCTCGCTCGGGTGTACAGCGAGTTCCTCAACGACAAGGCGCAGGCAGTCAAGCGTTGGGAGAAGATCATGAACATATACGCATCTTCCAAGGACGAGACTGAAATCGGAGTCGCCAAGTTGGAGGCGTCCTACAATCTCGCCCGACAATTCCTGTGCGATGCGGTTGACGCCGGGGTCGGCACTCCGGAAGCTGAAATTATTGCCATCAAGCTCGAGAAGCTCGTGCAAAGCACAACGACGGACAACTCCTCGGTGTTGTGGACTCTCGCCAGCGCTCGAGCAATCTCGTTAGGCGTCTACTACCGCCTCAGTGGACGGACAGCGGAGGCCAATGCGCAGTTTAAGCCGTCCATCAAACGGGGGATCCAGGCTCTCTCCGATGATGACCCCGAGAATGACCTCTACGGCCTCCTCGACTTGATAAACGCGCTCATCGCCGCGGGGGATCTGAAGAACGTGATTCCTCTTGCCTACGCACTCGGAAAACACAGTGAGGAGAACAAAGACGAACCCCAGACGTGGACCTGCGATGGCCCGTGCCGTCGGTCAACCTTGATCCTCGATGAGTTGTCTCTCTGTCCGATCTGCTTTGACACAGCGTTCTGCCAGGACTGCGTCAAATTGCTGGAGGAGGGGACGATGGCGATCCAAAGGTGCAATCCCAAGCATGTCAAGGACTTCCTGTATATCCCTGCGCGAGCGAAGGACTTTCCGAAAGGGACGATGTTGGTGGATGGAGAGGTGATGGAATTCGAGGCGTGGAAGAATCAGCTGAAGAGGGAGTGGGAGTTGTAAATAGAGAGCACTCACGCATTGTGACGATGTAAGCGGCGGCGCTTGGAGCTTCCCGATATGCCAACCGAGCGGAGCAACCTTGGAATTCCGCCTTTGACTCTGCCTACCCCTGTGCCCCTCCTTCCCCTCCAGTTCACCATCGCCATGTCCAGCTCCCAATCTCCCAAACGACGCATCCAGGTCCTCCTCTCAGTCGACTTCGACGCCGTCTCGGGCTTCCTCGGAACAGGCGCCTCCCCAACAAATGGCCTCGCCGACTTCAGCAGCGGTTACTTCGCCGCCCAAGTCGGCGTCCCGCGTCTCCTCTGCCTCTTCCAGAAACACGACATCTCCTCGTCCGTGACCTGGTTCGTTCCGGGCCATTCAATGGAATCGTTCCCCGAGCAGACGAAGGCAATTGTCGACTCTGGCGCAGAAATCGGGTGTCACGGGTATGCGCACGAGGGGGCGGGTCAGTTGACGGAAACACAGGAGCGGGATGTCATTGAGCGGTGCGTGCAGCTTACGACGGAGCTTACGGGGAAGAAGCCGCTGGGATGGAGGGCACCGTTGTATCAGCTGCGCGAGCATACAGTGAAGGTGTTGGAGGAATTTGGGTTTCTATACGGTGTGCTGCCATCCCCTTGCACCCCTTTGGCTGTCCCAGCTAATTGAGGTAGATACCTCACTAACGCACCATGACGCGTCGCCGTATTTCCTATTATCGACTTCCACCCCAAAGCCAATTGATTTCTCCTCCTCCGTCGCTGCCTCATCGTGGATGCACCCCCTGCCCCCACCCTCACCGCGGACACCGAGCACGCTCGTTGAAATCCCGTGCAACTGGTACATGGAGGACATGACGCCGATGCAATTCCTGCCCGCAGCGCCGAATTCACACGGGTTCGTGAGCCCCGAGATAATCGAGAGGAACTGGAAAGCTCGATTTGAGTACCTGTATAATGAGACCATCGACGGCGTGCAGCAGGACTTTGTCTTCCCGCTTGTTCTGCACCCGGATACGAGCGGAATGGCACATGTCATTGGCATGATTGATCGGGTTATTGCGTGGCTGAAGGGGTGGGAGGGGGTTGAGTTTGTTACGTTTGGCAGGTGTGCAAGCGAATGGAAGGACAGTCATTCCTAATGGTTCAAAAGTGTTTCGTTGACTGGATATCTACAGTTCTTGATAGACCATAGATGACCTCGAATAATTCCAAATTCTAGTATAAGTCTCGCAACAAGGAGAGATAAGACTGTGGTTTGTACACCCTGCGCCTGTCACCGTGGTTCAGCATCTTGAAAGATACTAGACTTACCTTAGAGCCATATCACTATTCCTTCCGACTCTCACCTCCCTTCGACTGGAAGGCCTCGTCCCTAAACGCGTTACCCAAATCCAACGGCCAACTTAAGTAGCAGTAACATACCGATTCCCCATCTGCACCCTCCTCAACCCCCTCAACAACCTCTCATACTCATCCATCTTCCCCTCTCTCCCCTCGCCCACCCCCCTCACCTTCACCCTCTTATGCTTATTCACCCACCCTCTCACACTCCCTGCCGCACCCCCTCGATCCCTCCGATCCCCACCCACAGCACGCCCATCAATCTCGCGATCCAACATCCGACTAAACTCGCGATTCGCCGGCGAAATGAACAGCGGATCACACGTGCCGTCATGACGGACCTCCTCCTCGAAACACCGAAACTCGGACTCTGGGTTCGTGGTCGAGGGGTCGTACGCGTAGTGGTCGTCGCCGACGGCATTGTCGGTGCCCGAGTGGGCGGTCTCTGCGCGCTCCGGGCGGAGGATCGTGCGTTCGAACATGGCGAGTAGGTCGGACTTGGATTTGCGGGGGTGGTCATGCTCGGTTTTTGGCGGTGGTGCGTTGGACGGTGTTGTTGAAATGGGTCGAAGGGGGTGGGGGTGGATTTGGGTTTGTAGAGGGAGGGCCTGGAGTCTAGCTTGGGGGGTGAGGGTGATGAACGATCTGATGCGGGATGCCATGTTGGATACGATTGCGATTTGAGTCTGATGCTATAGTCGGATTGTCGAGGGCTTGGGAAGTGTTGAGTAAAAGAGGGACGAGTGGTTTTTATTCATATGGATAGCCGTCTTGGTCCATGGTTCTCCTCTCCTGACGTCACCTGTGCCACTGCGGACAATATCCACAGCGTCGAGGCCTGGGTGGTAAATGTGCCCAGTATCTAGATGGGAGCTACGTATCCTGGTAGGTTTGAGACAGGGAATTAGCTTCACGATGTCTGTCTTGCCGCTTCGTCGATGGTCCATCGACTGGATTATCTGGGGAAGCTTCACGTCCAACGCGGGGAGCTCTCACCATGAACCACGGATCAAAGCTGGGCTGTAGTCTCGCCACCGCGGCCGTAAGTGAAGGATCCACCTGACATATCATTGACGGCTACATCTCGAAGGCATGGTCCCCTCCCTACTCATAGTTCACGTGAAGCCTTGGGGTTGTAGAGATCGAAATCCGCCTTGGCTATAAGGACTCAATCAGAGGAATATAGCAAATGTACAGACATGCTAATGAGCGTCCAAAACCCTCAACACGTCGCTATTTAATGTACTTGAACCCCCTCATAGACTGGAATACCCTATAGACGCCGAACAGCGTCGACCCGATACCCATGCCGCCGGCACTCCACGCAGCGCCTTGGCGATACAGAGAGTTGAGCGGGATATGTCTGTTATCTGCAGGGCGTTTCTAGACACTGTTAGATACCCCACATTAATGAAACTTCGGCTGCTTCTCGGAGACATACGTGCAGACGACGGCCGGCTTGTTGGCCTCCGCGGCCGAGGAGGATTTGGAACATTGTAAGAGGTTTCTGAATTCGGAGAGGGATTTGATTTGATTTGATTTGATTGTAGGACTCGGAGTTTAGGCCGATGGCTCTTGCGGTGGTCTGGCGCTTTATATAATAAAGTTTGGATGACGAGGATGACGTCGAGATCTTGCGCTTTTGGATTGGTGGTTGGATCCATGGTTGCAGTGGAATAAGGTGATTTGCTCACACGAGGCTTTGATGCGACCTATAGTTGCGGTTACATTTAATGTTATGATTCTACGGCCTGAGGACGGCTTTTCATTCATGTATCTAATCCAAGCGTTTTCCCAAATCGTTCATCACCCGGCAAGGCTGGAGGTGGGGTTGAATAGTCTAGACCAAAATCATGCTCTTTCCGCAACATGTCGGATACTCTCAGCCTCATCATGCCTCCCCTGCAGCACAAGATTCGTGCCGAGATTGTGTCGAGTCGTCAATGTATTCTCATGGCTTGCCCCCAACACCTTCTCCTGCCCCTCCAGTGCCTCGCGGTAAACCAATTCCTCTTCGGCCAGTTTATCTTGAGACCCCAACGCCAGGCCCAGATTGACCAGGCTAATAAGTGTATCTGGGTGCTCTGGTCCTAGAGCCCGCTTTCTCCCCTCGACGATGCGTCGGTGCAGCTCCTCTGCCTCTGGATATTTCCCCTCTTGGTCTAGAAGTAGCGCGAGATTGTTGACGCTGCGGAGAGTTTCTGGGTGATTTGGGCCGTAAAGGGCTTCGAATCCACTGACTGCCTCGGTGTGCGCTGCTTCGGCCTCTGCGTATTTCTGCTGCCATTTTAATGCCAGTCCAAGGTTGTTAATGCTGGCCAGGGTGTCAGCGTGATTCGGCCCCAAGGCCTCCTTCTGGCGTTTGGCTAGTTCGCGATATAGGACTTCCGCTTCTGTGAAGTTGGGTATGTCTAGGAGGACGCGTCCAAGATTTTTCATCGTGTTGATTGTATCGAAATGCTGGGATCCAAGCGTCTCTTTTCTCCCCTGGAGAGCCTGTCTGTACATATCCTCGGCTTCGGGTAATTTGCCGTGGATCTCGAGTACAAGCCCGAAGTTGTTCGCGATCTCAACCATATTCGGGTCATGCTGTTTCAATTTCTCCCTGTGGTCCTGTAGACTCTGCTGATATAGCTCCTCAGCGCGTTCATAATCGCCGTTCAGCCCCAATACAATGCCGAGGTTGCTCACGCATCGCAGCGTAGCAGGATGGTCTGGACCCAGGACTGTGCCATGAGCATCGACGGCCTTCTGGAACGCAGCACCTGCCTCAGCAAACTTTTGCTGCTTCCGCAGGACCATGGCAAGTTCACAGAGGATGGCCAAGCTGTTTGGGTGGGTATCACCAAGCGCCTTTTCTATTTCCGCATACGCTCGTCGGTACAGATCCTCCGCGCTCTGCAATTGTCCAAGCTGCTCGTGGACAGCTCCTAATTCGCGCACTGTCCGTACTGTAGCATTGTGGTGTAAGCCAAGGGCTGCTTCCTGACCAGCTAGCGCTCTCTCGAACAGCTTAGTCGACTCTGAAAGCCTTCCTTGCCCACGATAAAGCAATGCGAGGTCATGAACAGACTGCAGTGTAGAGAGATGACCTGGGCCAAGGGACTTCTCACGTCCTGCTAATGCCTTGTTGAGCACCTCTTCCGCGTCCTGAAGTCTTCCAAGCCGGAAGTAAAGATCCCCAAGATTGTTTAGAACCGTCGTCGCAGTAGGATGCTCGGGACCAACGGTCTCTGTGTACCCATCGAGAGCCCTCCGAAGCATCTTCTCAGCGTCGTCCATCCTCCCCACCCGCGTGTAGACAATACCCAGGTTATTCACAGCTAGGAGCGTAGAAAAGTGGTTCGGGCCTAACGACTTCTCAAACCCCGTCAACGCCATCTGGCGCATTTTCTCTGACTCTGAGAAGTTGTTCTGCCGAAAATACACGCCGCCGATATTGTCCACGATCTCTAGAACAAGCGGATGGTCATCTGACAGCGACTTCTTCCTCCCCTCGAGAGCCCGCTCAAACATCTCCTTCGACGCATCGAGTCTGTCCTGCTCCGCATAAAGACTCCCAAGGTTATGCACCGTATTCAGAGTCGTCGGGTGATCAAACCCCAAAATCCTCTCTCTGGCCGCTAAATTCCGCAAAAACAGCCTCTCCGCGTCATCGAATCTCCCCTGGTCCAGATAGCAGCAGGCAAGATCGTTGAGTGTGCGCTGCGTATCAACATGGTCATCACCGAGAATCTGCTCCCGGATCCCCAGAAGCTCCTCCTGGATCGAAATAGCTTCCTGGAACCGCCCCTGCGTACGATAAATGGTCGCGAGGTCATCGCCTGCCGAGAGAGTCGCGGGGTGTTCGAGTCCCTGTTCGCGCTCTGCGCGCATCAGCGACTGGCGGTAGAGCGTCTCTGCGTTGGCTGCGCCGCCGACTTGGCGATAGATCGCGGCCAGGTCTTGGGGTGTGTTTAGCGCCGAGAGGTCTGGCTGACTTGGTGTTGCCATTATTAGTTGTTTGCTCAGCGCTTCGTTCCTTTGTTCATCTGGATTTCCTGCCGCCGATGCACCAAACCAGCGGCGAATCAACTCGGGAGAGCCGAACACGAAATATCTCTCGTGCGAACAAGGCGGCTACAGCTGAGAGTATTTAAGGAACAAAAGACACCTTGAGTCTCGTTCTGTCGTTTCCCTCGGGAGAAGAGAAACAGGCGATGGATCATCAGCCCTTGGCGGGGGAAATGGTGCGTGGCCGCTTTAAGTCGGTGGAGGCTCTCAGCGCTGGCGCCGAGCACGGCGACAACGGCCCCTTCCAGCCGCGCGTGGGCTCTCAGGAACAGGAGACGCCGGAAACTGCATTTAACACGTTGCCTTTCGAGATTCGCGCGATAATTGTCGGATACCTCCCAGTCTTGGACTATTACCACGCAAAGCTCGAGGGCTCCCGCCGCCTTACGGAGGTGATTCGACCTGCGTATTCCCGGTTCTCACGAGCGGAGTACCTCGAGGCGATCTGGAGAGAAGATGCACGCAAAAAGGGATTGCCAGAAGGTATGAACTGCCTGAACTACCAGAAGAGCCAGCACTGGTGCGTGTTGCAGCACTGGCTGGTGTCGCACCTACCGTGCCGTGGTATTCATGGACGATATTCTGCATCTGATTAGTCTGCTGTTGTTCCTGCCATCTCCATAGCGAAGCGATATCAAAATAGATCGTCCATGCGCTACATTGCTGGAGTAAGAGGATCTTGTGAATGGAGTATGAGTGAGCTGCTCGGTAACCGTTCTGGATGTAAGATTCTGGATGTAAGAACGGCTGTAGTCGGCTAGCCGGCTCTAGATACAAGACGTAGCGCGAGGCTGAATCTTCGCGTATAGACGTAGGCGAGGCCAGATAAGTACAGAATTAAATCTACTAGTAACGTGATGAAATGGAATCATCACTGCCGTAGCCACAAGCCCTGGCAACAAATTCAAACTCATGATCGTTTCTGCAGGTTGGTAGGTCTGACCATTTCTCCTTCAATGTGAGTTGACATTCTCCATCACCAGCTTTCTCATCTTGTTCTCTAGCGGTGTCGAATATGTAACGAAGCACTGCCCGACAGCCCATTTGCGCTCCGGCGCGTCGAAGGTAGTTCTTGGTATCTGGTGGCCACTCGCTCCGGTTGTTACTGCACCACTCGAGATTCTCTGCGGTGGGAGCTTTTTTCGCCCTAAGGCACTCAACCGCAATTTGGAAAATATTCACAAAGCCTTTTCGAAGCGACTTGTTGGTTTCAAGGTTCTTGCGCACACCGGGATCGAGATACCCGAGGATGTCGTCGTTGTCTTCTATCCAAAACTGGCCGTCATAGAGTCCATTCTGAATAAGGTCGAACATAATCTCACCGTGAAAGATCAAAGAGCTCCTCATTCGGGCGGATAGAAATCCTTCAATGCACTCTCCGCATGTGCACCCGTAGCGGAGGCATGCTCTACTAACCCCCAAAGCATCCTGCCCAAATAGCAGGGAGAGACAGGACACTGCGGCGTCAGGGTACCCTTCAAAGTGGTCCGATATGTTCAAGACCCTGAAAAAGCCGTATTCCTTTTGCGTTCGCATTTTCTCCAAAGTCTCCTGTAACGCTTCGAGCGGCGTGTACCCGCGAATATCACGGGCTGTCTTCCAGCGGTCCGCGTGGTGGACATTCTCAAGTAGCCACCGCATACTCAGGGGCTTGAGCTCGCAAGCCGTTAAATGCAAAAGCGTGGCTTCAGAGTTTGTCACTCGATCCCAACCGATCTTGTCATCGGCATGAGTGGCGAAAAAAGTTTTGAGTTCTTCATCCACAAGAGTAAGGGCTGCATGATGCAGCGGCAACGTGTGACGAAGTCTTTCCATTTTCACTTTCTTCACGTTAGTAGAGCCGTGTGCTTCAGAGATAGCTTCGAGCTCTTCGTCCTCAAGCTCTTCAGCGTGACTTCTACGCGGGTCGAAATCAGAAGCCGCCGGAATGGCGCGAGACTGATGCTGGAGATCGAACGAAAATGCGAAACATCGAGATGCTCCGATTCGGCGAAAACCACACGATCGCCAAAAGCCAATAGCACCAGATTGAACTCGAGCCTTTGTCGTCAAGCGTTCTTCTGCAGACTTGCCCACTAACCGTGATCCAATCTCAGTTGTTAGTTTTCCGGGAGTGACGAGCGCATGCAGAGTCCATGCTCGCTCAAAGGCCTCATTCGACCCGTAGAAAAGATCCGCATCTTTACCATCTGGCTTATCATCTAGGTAGAACAGCCTGGCTTTGTTCAAAAGTAAGGACACGATTTTCTTCCCCAGACCTTTCCCACGCAGACTTCGTGCCGTAACGCGAAGATTTTCGATCAGGAAAAGCGGGCCGTGGTCAAGTCCGTTTCCCCAAACACCAGTCCCTCTTTGCACTGGATGGTCCTTATACTTGGCCTTGACTGTTCCATATCGATCAAAAACATGGAAGGCCACATCGCTTGTTTCCACGCCGGCCGCGTCCATCTTTTCCCAGAGTTCAGAGCGCACCTCTCGACGAATATATCGAGCCAGAGCGGTCGCGACAAAGGCGCCATCACAAGTGCATTCAGCGACAAAAACTTTCATCCAACTGGACATGCTCATTCCCTCATCTGTCAAGAAGAGCCGAATTTTCACCGTTCGTGCCATGTTGCCGGAGGTGGTATACTCGTGCTCTTCAATGTCCCGTTCACAATCCAGGTCTTCGTTCTCATCTTCGAACTCCACTCCTGGTCATCAAGGAAATGTCAGTATAGCTCGCACATCTGGGATTTGACGCTCCTCCGTATTAGTGGAGGGAAGGAGAGCGCACTGCTTCGCTTGAGAGATACTCGGTCCCCATTCACTTTCTCTCTGTTACTTTCCATTCTTGTTTTCAACCTTGCTTTCTGGTGTGATTTGGATGAGGCCTTTACGATGTAGGAGAAGTAAAGGCAGGTGAGAAGCTAGATCGATAAGCGAGGTAGTATTATCTTCGCCTTCAAGCGCGGTGTTGTCCCCAAATTGGCAAACCCACAAGCTGCGGTTCACGCTGGCGAATTCCGGTCACATTCGATTACCCCCTTGCTGAGCATGCGGCTTGGATTTCTCATGGAATGCCGGGACACAGCCTCGCGCTAATACGTGGGATTGATTTCACATTCCGCTATCCACTACGATCCAATTAGCCATCCACTCCCCAACGGCAGGACCGTGGCCACGGCCGACTCCGGCTGTGCGGAGCCGAGAATGCGCTTATTCTGGACAGTCGGACTGTGCTATTCAACTGTGCTATTCAACTGTGCTATTCAGCTCCCAAATCTCTAGGTACATCAGCTATACCCGTTTCTCCCCTGCGGTTTGCCTTGCTGTGCCGCAAATCGGTTTTGGTGTATTGAAAGATCATACACATAATCCTTGCCAAAAATAAGCCCCCCTTACTCCGTGTATGTTGCATGCCAAATGGCAGCCATTGATAGGTCGATGGAATGGTTGAGGTTTCATGGCTACTATTGAGGCTTTTGAGACTGACTCTGCCGAATACCCTATCTATCCGCTCTGATGACAACAGATTGATTAGCACACGAAGCAATATCATTCCTCCATAAAAATGGAGGACTTCAAAGGTAAGTCTCTATCGTGGATAGTACTTGATCAGAGACCGATATCTCAGTTATCATTCGATCGCCCGTGTTTCACTTCCTTGTAGGAAGTGGAAAGGCCCACAATCCACAAGGAAGCCATACGCAAGCTGTCTTCCCCACTCTTCAATCTTATCAAGAATGGTTTGATGAAAGAGTCCATCGAAGGACACACCGTGCTAGAGGATGCGGAGGAGGATACGTTTATCGGTTTCTGTGAATTCGCTTACCTCGGGGTATACAAGACCCTACAGCATGACACGGGCCTGAGAAACTCTACCGAAAGTGAGGGCGAGCAAGACGTGGTACAACCTGAAAGAGAAATAGCGCTGGACGAAGGACCTTGTCCGCAACCAGAGCCCGAACTCAAGCCCAAATCTGAACCATCCGATTCTGAGAAAGTGGTAGGACAAGAATGGAACCCTATATGTGATCCTGCGCCGAACGGACGTGTTCGTATTGGGAACTCCAAAAGAAACCTCACCTCAAAGACAGGCATCCATTGCTTTCTCTGACATTCATTACTGCGCATTGCCAATGCCAGACACACAATTCCGACTTCTTTTCAGCGTGTTTGTAAGAGACTCTCATGCGGGGATCATACGCATTCTAATTTGTGAAGACTGTACGGATCCATTGCATCAAACACCAATCCAACCCAATGAATGATATTCGGGAGAAAGGCCTAGAAGATATGGTCCTTGCAACGGTCCCTCATCAAGGTCATCGTACGGGAGCGGAACGACAGATTCTAGTGGACCTGGAAGGCCTCGAGATTGGTCTCGAGAGGGTTCATCAAGCGTACGGACCGGTCAACTTTCATCTCGCTGAGCAACGACGGTCCAATCGTACTCGCACAAACAACCGGCCTATGAAGATTCGCCAAAGTTCCCCGGGTATATGGAAATGCAGAGCAAGTATCTTGCGGAATTTTTGAAGATGCGCCGTGCAGATGTGGTCACGACGGCATGGTTTCGACAAAGCTTGTGCAAGCTTCATTGCCTCACACAAGGGGAGTTTAAGGACTGAGCGAGCCCTCACTCAGGCTGCGGGGTAGTTGATGCCTGGTTGAAACAGAAAGAGACTTGTGAAGAGGGACGTGGTCCGTTCCACATGGACCCGGGGCTCTTTGCGCAGCACAACGCCGAGAGAATCATCACCCTTTTGCAAGAACAACGCAGCGGGCGACTACCCCATCCATCGAGCTGTATTCCACCCTACCCATGTCAAATACCGGTGCAACGCTCTCCTGGAGCACGGTGCTGATCCAAATGACGTCGGCTCGCTCGGTCTCCGGCCTCTCAACCTCGTCGTCGAGCGACAGAACATGGCCTCTGATGGGAAACTGGGCCTGTCCACGATGCTCCTGGCGCACGGGGCGGCTGTCAATGCGAGAGGTACAAAGGGAGGGACGCCTCTACTGCATTTTCTCCGGACGCAGAATACGGCGACATGGGGCGCGAGGCATTTTGAGAAGATGGTCTCGCTGTTTCTCGCGCATGGAGCGGATGTACATGCCGCCGATGACGACGGAACGTGTCCGCTTGATTTGATAAAAACTGCAGGTGAAAACATGATGGGCCTCTTGACGAAGGTTGATCCACAGCGTCAAGATGCTTGATAATCAGCCACGGCCGTGGCGGGTTTGGGGCGATGCTCCGTCCGGTTCCCTGATCGGAAGATCCGTTCCATCCGGGGGACTGAGCCCTGCATATCGGAGAATCTTAGAACTTGTCATCTATCATGGGTCTATATATGTAGCATTTAATCAACTTCCCACAGAAATATCATCCATACTGGCTGAACCCAATAAAATCGCTCAATAGCGAATCCCACTCCATGTCGTCGACCGGAAATCCATCGCCCAAATTACCATAGACATCCAACGGCGTCATGCTAACCCCATCGACCTGGACCCCCGCCGCCGTCGTCGTAGAAGTACTGGTATCCAACCTTGTTGCCGTTGCGTCCTGAGATGCCGCATGTCCCGTACCAACAATCGCCCTAATCTGATACGGATAGCACTGAGCAAGCAGCCGCATCTTCGAGCAAAGACTCCCCACGATATCCGTCTCCTTATCCGCAGCAGCAGAAGGCACGGACATGTCCTCAAATCTCATTTCCAGCACGTCGGCAAGCCCCGTGACAAGATCGGGATAATCTGCTGCGTCGACGATGGCCTGAACGTGGACCGGGTCTTGCGCGGGTGGCGAGCCGGAGCCAGTAATGAGATTGAGAAGCGCAAGAACGGCAGTGGGGATGTAGATTACTGCAGTGCAAATACGGGCGCTTGTGGTAATGGTCATATTGGCGATTTCGCAGCGCGGGAGGTTCCTGATCATGTAGATGAGCTCCTTGCTTCGCTCGATGATCCCCATCAGCATGGTTGTGCGGGCTGTGCTGGCGGGCGCTGAGTCTATGGTCCAGAGGTCCTCGCGAAGGGAGAGTTCCTCGAGTCGGATTTCTGCGTTCTTGAGTTCTATACGTACCGCATTTTCTATCCGGGTGGTCAATCTCTCTATCTCATTGAATCGGATCATTGTGGAAACGTGGGGATATATATACCCGTTGCTGGAGGGCTACCCTGGAGATCCCTTTCTACACTTGCCCTCAGAATATCAAATTGCCGCTGGAGAGAGCCCCGCGTAACATTGACCAGGGCCGTTCCCCCGCCTGCTTGTAGCGAGCCGTAAGCTTCGCCCATAGTCCCCAGGAAAGTCTGCAGGTGGATCAACGGCGCGATCCACCGATCCGATGGATACTCAGTCGAAACTATACGTTCGATGCATTCGTCAATTCGAGCGTCACGCCTCGTGATAGCCAGCCGACCAAGTGAGCCACAAAGACTGATACAGTACACAGTTAGCGTGCGTATCCCAAACCGACGTCGACTCCGACCTCAACTAGAGGAGACATTCTCACCCAACAGACAGGAAATACGTCCCGAGCAGCGCGCGCCGCTCGTCCAGAGTTAGATCATGCCTCCGATGCAACCCCAAATCATACAATATCGAAACACAAAGCTGAATCAACAGCAAGAGCCGCGGATGATGTCTCTCCGCAGGATACGCGTACCACGCACAGTGAACAAGCAGTCCCCGGAGGAGTTCAAGGTTCCTCTCAGACCCCGCCACAATCCTCAAGGTAACATGCCTCATGATCTCCCCGGCGACGGTCTCGCGCAGCGGGTGCGCACAGCGCATTGTCGCCGCGACAATGCACAGAAAGAGGAAGGGCTCGCGGTCCCGAAGGCGAGCGGCCGTCTCGCCGTGCGCGAGTACTACAAAGGGGAACCGGGACACGAGTTCAAGCTGGAAGGTCGCGACTAGCCGCTCGGCCTCGATTTCACTCATGAGACCCCGGTCGACGATTGACGGCTGGCCTGCGAGAACGGAGCCGGTCGGCGGGTCAGGGCCGTGCGACGGGTCGTTCGCGGCATTGAGCAGCGCGGCTATGTTGGCTGAATCCGGTTCCCGCTCGCAAGATGCGTGTGTGTCATTGGGAAGCGAGTTGCTGGTGTCGGGAGAGGGATTGGGCGATATCTGTCCAGTCTGCTGCGTCAGGGCTGCCAGCTGCGACATCAGCTCGTCGACCTTCTTCTCTAGCACCTCAACACGACTGTATGCATAATCAGGACTAGTCTCACAAGTGCTCCGTATTTTGGAAAGACTACCTTGGTGCAGCCCCACGCTTCCGCTTCCCCTGCGGAAGGTCGAGATATGTGCACGGCTTGCCCAAACGAGCGCATCGCTGGCACAGGTCGGCTGTCTGGGGCGTGCATTTTACCTTGGCAGCCGTACAGGCCACACATGCCCTCCTTTTGGCCGGAGATATTACGGCGCTCATGGCGTTGCAGGGCCGGCGAGACGGAGCGGTCGGTTGAAGTGGATGACGCTGAGTCGGGAGAACCGGAGCGTCCGGTCAGACCTGGTCAGATGGTTAGTAATCCGCCTGACGTGCATATAAGTATATCGAGAGAGTATCAGAATCAATCCTATGAACCACTGGAACATATTATACTATTGCTCTGACTGAAATAAAAATGTCCTCATACGCCATCACCGGAGCCTCCAAAGGCATCGCCCTCGAGCTCGTGCGCCAGCTCGCCGCCACCCCAACAAACACCGTCCTCGCCATCGTGCGAAACCCCGAAAGCCACGCCATATCCAGCCTCGCATCCACCCATCCCAACGTCCACATCCTTAAAGGCGACGTGACAGACCCCCAATCCATCCTCGAGGCCGCCTCAGCCGCAGCACGCATCACAGATGGGAAACTCGACGTGCTCATCCACTGCTCCAACGCCGTTGATATGTCCACCATGGCGTATAACCCGACGCAGTTCCCCTTCGACCCTGCCGCCACGCGCGCAGCGTTCGAGCCGTCGCTTAGCACGGCTGTCTACGGCGGACTGTGGACGACGAACGCGTTCCTGCCGCTGATCGAGAAGGGCGCGCAGAAGAAGATCGTGCACATCTCCACGGGGATGGCGGATCTAGATTTCACCCGTAAATCTGGCGTCAGCTATGGTGTTGCGTACTCTGTCGCAAAGGCCGGGATGAATGTTCAGGTTGCCAAGTATGCCGCGGAGCTGGAGCCCAAGGGGATCAAGGTGTTGGCTCTGAGCCCTGGGTGGGTTGATACGTGGGAGGGTAAGTGGCTTTGTCTTGCTGCGTTGGGATGTATGCTGATTTAGTCACAGGAGAGAAACCACCACAGGTAATTGAAGGATTAAACAAAATGCTCAAGGAGTTCCAGAAGGTTGAGCCGGAGCTCAAGGAGCAGATTCAGCCGGAGGAGAGTGTTCGGAAGTGTCTTCAGGTGATTGACCAGCTTGATGCTGAGAGGAGCGGTTTGTTTCTGAGCCACAATGGAAATACGAACTGGCTGTAGCGCACGACTGCTCGCGCACTACCAGCTGGGTGAGAGGCGTAGATGGAAGCGACTGGACATTTGATTAGGGCTTGGACTGTCTGGGAGATTGAGGATCATGGTGGAACAATGGAACTATCTTCTTTACCGGACTAGTGGCGTACTTTATCAAACAAGTTCAAAGGCGAGAGTCGCTAGCTTTCTCTATTCTTGTCGAGTCCTCAGGCACTGGCGTCTCTACAATCAACAGCTCCAACATTGCGAAGCCTCACCTTGACAACCCAAGGCATCGCATGATGTATGGAAGGCTACTGGTGGAAAATCACCCTGCACCCGAGACTTGAGCTCCAAGACAGCTTGGCCCTCGAGTCATGCAGGAAGCCAAAGCCGAAGCTCTTTCTCTGCGCGTGGGACTTCAGGCTAAATCAAGCTGCAGGCCTGCTGGACTGCTGATGAAAACCCCGCGATGCGCAATCGCCTCAACGAAAGGAAGGAGAACAGGTTCCTGAAAAACTGGACGGTTGAGGTGCCATTCAATATCAAACAGCCACAAATGTCCTTCACAAACCCCATCATCCCCGGCTTCTACCCGGACCCATCCTGCATCCGCGTCGGAGACACATTCTACCTCGCAAACTCCAGCTTCCAGTTCTTCCCCGGGATTCCAATCCACAAATCCAAGGATCTGATAAACTGGGAGCTCATCGGTATCTCTCAACTGCAACATAGCATCGAGATAGAAAGAGGATAGAATGCCCTAACAACACGCAGGAAACGCAATAAACCGCCCCTCGCAAATCTCGCTCGCCACCGCAACAACAAAAATCAACAATGCCGCGCGCCGCGAGATCTTCACCGGCGGTATCTACGCGCCGACGCTTCGGTTCCATGACGGGGTATTCTATATCGTCTGCACGAACTTAACGGGCACGGAGGACATGCCGCCGGACGCCGACCTGCAGCCCGCGAACTTCGTTATCACGGCGACGAACCTCGAAGATCCGAGTTCATTTAGCGATTTGATCTACTTTGATTTCTACGGCATCGATCCCAGTCTCTTTTTCGATGATCGCTCTGGGAAGGTTTACGTCCAGGGGAGCTGGATCTACGGGTACGACAAGGACCAGGCGACGGTGATCCGACAGGCGGAGATCGACCTCACGACTGGGAAACTTCTCACGGAAGCGCGGGATATCTGGGGCGGAGCGACGGGGAAGGTGCCTGAGGGACCACATCTCTACAAGAAGGACAGGTGGTACTATCTCCTCATCGCCGAGGGTGGGACGTTCGGTGGCCATAAGATCACCATGGCTAGATCGAGGGATATTTGGGGTCCGTATGACTCTTACACACGGAATCCTGTTTTAACTGCTGACGGCTCGAGTGGGCCGATTCAATGTGTCGGACACGGGGATATCTTTGAGGATGCGGCTGGGCAGTGGTGGTGCGTTATGCTTGCTAGACGCGAGGTTGGGAGGTCTTTTCCCTTAGGGAGGGAGACGTATATGACGCCCGTGAAGTGGGAGGAGGGGCAATTTCCGGTGTTCGACAGAGTGCGGCTCAACCAGGTTTGCTCCGGCCGGGATATCGCCCGGAAAATAGAAGCGACTGGTTTCACGGGTGTCTCTCTGGCGTCTCCATCGACACTGTACTTGAGGTCTCCTGAGCTCGAGAATTACCAACAGGTTGAAAAGGAGATTACACTGACGCCCACGGAGGCTGAGTTGGGCGCGCCAGCTGGAACGCTTACCTTTGTCGGACAGAGGCAGACGTCTCTCGATTCTGTGGCGAGGGTTCTACTCCCACTTTCTGGCAATGGCTCACCCCTCGAGGGCTCATGCGGATTAACTGTGTACAAAGACACGTTTCGCTATGTGGCACTTGAGTACAGTGCACGGAATTCAACGCTGAGCTTGAAGATCCAGGAGCCATTGAAACCCCTGACCACGCTTCGTTCAGTCGCCGTCCGGGGTGCAGCGTCTATACTGCTATCTATAACGTCGACTGCAGAAGCATACACTTTTGAGTGTGTAAAGAGTGCTACCGCGGGAGGCAGGGAGGGTGAAGCACTAGGACAGGTGGCGTGTTCTGCGCTGAGCGGCGATGACTTTACAGGTACGTTATGCTCATGGTCAACGACATTGCCAGTATGTGGATGACTGACAGTTGATGCAGGGACCGTTTACGCGATATATGCATGTGGACGCAGTACGCCCGTCACATTCCGGGACTTCGAGATCAAGAACGAGTCGTAGATATCCACAGTTTAGAATGCAATGATCGTAACCTTGCAAAGTCTCCCCGAGCTCCCCCACGAGTATGATGATTTGATCGCCATAAAGTCGGCGACAGTTCCACTGCTGTTTAATCTCTCACAATGCTCCATCTAGCAGTCAGGGCAAGTGCGATGGGGCTTGTCGACGACGAAGGTCCAGGTAACGATTGCGCCTTCCCATCCAGGAATATAGAGCGTACCTTCCTGGAAATTGAGCCCATACTGAATGAAGCAGGTGCGATGGTTGCTCCTTACTTAGTCTTTGCATTTCCCCATCGTGCCTTCCCGTCACAATTGTTATGGTTCCTCTATTTTCATCAGGCAGTCGTTCCTGGCGAGGGCTCTTGAAGACACGGCAGTTCGCACACAAAGCAACGGGAAGATTTGACCCTGAAAACGAACCACTCTCTGAACAGGCTAAATCTGGGGGAAGGAAGGACTCCACAACTCCAAAGTGAGCCGCTGGGGGCGTGTGCCGAAGTCCGAGCCCTTGATTGGTGTTTATAAAAAGATGAAGCCGAGTGGCACCTCGAGGTGGAGATTCCAAGCTCTTGGCTTGGGCATGACTTGAGTCATGGAGGGCCTGTCGAGAGGCAGCCCAGCGGATGTTCCCCAATCCACTTTGTAACGTTCGTTGATCCGGTGATGGATGAGGTTTTGTCCATACGAAGTGGTGGGAATGTCATGAACACTCATTCGAGCTCTTATAAAGATGGCCGTCGGCAAAGCATTCTTTCACTCGATCATGATACGCGGCTTCCTCCTCCACCTTCCTTTGGATAAAGCTCTCCGCACTGATACACCAGTACGGACTGACGACCTGATCAAACACTTTCCTGGTGCAATGTTCCTCGCAGTACCTGGGTTGGATGTGTTCGTTGAACACCCTGCAGAGCCCTTTTGGGCTATGGGCGGCTTGGAAGTACCAGAAGCTCCCTCTATTCCAGCATGTCCCCATGGTCCGGGAATGGGAGATGTCTAGGTATTTAGCTTTCCGTTCCTGCTCTTCGAAAGTGTCTATAAACTCATTAATAGTTTTATCGAACGTCTGTAAATGTTCCCCGTGTTCAATGTCATCGATAGGCTGACCAGTGAGAGAGTAAGGGGGCGTTTGTAGTTCTACCAGAAACGAGCACGCCCATTCTAGATCAATCAAGGATGTAATATGCCAGTTGTCATCAACGAAGATATTACTTGGGTGAAGATCGGTAAGCGTCAGGTAAAACGGCCCGTTGCGATATTGACGGGAGATGAATTGAGGGAGAAGGCCACGCATCATGGTTAAGGCGGCAAATTGTTGCTGTCCGTCATCCAAGTCGTGGATAGCATTCGGCTGATAATAGATTCGATTGTCGTGGCATTGTAGAAGGTCGAGAAGATAAGGCTCTATTGCCTGGTAAGTTGAGTCTCTTGGAATCGTGGGAATACCTTCATTCTCCAGTGTTTGGAGCCGGAGTGTCAATGGCCGGTTGACTATGCTGATTCCACCTTTGTTGTTCAGTGTCAGGGACCCGATTCGGGGCAATGGCGTCCGGTTGAGCGAGATCATGATGTTTGCAAGATCGCGAAACAAAGTCTTGCGGCGTACTTTGCCTTCGAGTAGGTGCATTTTCCAAGTGTCAGAGAGCATATTGCCTGCCTTCATAAAGCTGATGATCATGTACCCTGTCCTCAGGGGGTGGGACCGCTTCATGCCAATGTATGGGCATGTAAAATGTCGCAGTCATGAGCGCATGGCCTGCGTGGCACGCCACCAGAACCCAGACAATGGATTTGTTGAAGCTGGTTCAGCGAACTGGAAAGACCGGTTGAACAAGGAAGGCACCAAGTAGAGGAAGCCATCGTTCACTCACTGTTGTCTCATCAGGGAAAGAAACCCAGTAAAGACGGGGAATAGGCACATCTGGACAATTCTGGCGCATCCAAATGTAGGTCGCGACTTCGCACCGGGGCTTCTCGTCGACATTCCCAGGATTATTCGCCTCCCCTGTTTTGAACAGCAGGGGGATTCTTACGAGGACGCGTTCTTCGGACGTGGGGTTCAGGCAAACTGGAATACAAACGTTGTAGCTGCCAAACAGCCAGTCTGCTGCATCCGCTACTTCACAGCGTGACACGCGGAGATGAAAGGAGACCAGTTCTTCAATGTCAGCCTTATGGGCATGAAGGTGAGACCAGAATTCTTCTTGTTTCTGGGGTTAGTCCAGTTTATGGAGGATGTTGTCATCGTCTGTCAAGGCATCTGCCAGCGAGATGCTGTTTCCCCAGAGGAGAGGGAGAGTTATTGGCATGACGGTCTGGCAGGGAGATGTCACCGATGAAGATCTCCTGTTGCACGGCGAGTTGGCCATGTCGAGAGCTGAGCCACGTGACAATATACATCGTGCACGTATACAAACACTTATTGTACAGACCTCAGCGAGAGACGCATTATACCAAGGTGAATGAAACGGCTGTTTCAACAATGTATAAATTACTCGCAGTGACCAACAATACAACCAAGTGGCAACAGTTATGTAGATTTCTGTCATTATGCAAATACTAAATTCAGGGAATAAAAGCGACCGAAGGCATTCCTCAGACTATCCACGGCCAAGAAGAGCAATTTCCCAGTCCACCAGACATAACTCACTCACGCTGTCGCTCGACCTAATCAAATAATCGAGAAGAGGAACGCGCTTACAGAGCAAGAGCAACACCGAGGACGCCGACGGCACCGAGCATGCTCGCGAGAACAGACGGGCTGATCATACCAGCGGCGTCGCCATCAGCGCCCTCATTATCACTGCCAGAGGAGGACTGCTCGTCGTCTCCGCCCTGGCTGTTGCTGCCGCCGGTTGGGCCGGCGGGGACGTCAACGTCCCAGGCGGACTCGAGGTAGTCGCGGACATCCGGGGGGAGGTCGGTTGCCCATGAGGGCAAGTGGCCTTCCTGGACCTCGCTGTAGAGCGAGGAGAGGGAGGCAGGCGTGGCCAGTTCCTGGAAGACGGAGGGCGGGAGGGCAGTTTGGATCTGCGAGAGGATGGAGCTGGGGATGTCGGTCAGGGGTCCCAGGTTGCTGTCGCTGCTGTCGTCGGCGCTGCTGCTGCTGCTGCTGTCGTCGGAGCCGAAGTCAAAGCTATCGTCGGAGCTGGAGCTGTCGTCGGAGTCCGAGCCAAAGTCGTTGGTGGTGTCGATGTCGTCGAGGTAGTCGCTGTCATCGAGGTACTGGTCCAGGCTGTTGTCGCCAGTTGGGATGGCACCGCCGCTCTCACTGTTCTAGTTAGTATTCGAGTAATTGGGTCTCTTCGACGCGGTGTTGGCTTACGTCTGCGAGGCCAACGCATCCATGGCATCGTCGTACCAGTCCTGGCCGAGGGCCAGGGGCGAAACCGCCAGGAGGGCAAGGAACTTGGCGTGCATCTTTTGATAGTCAAAGATAGAAGTTGGTTGAGAGAGCGTTGGCGAATGAAGAGTTGGTAAAAGGAGCGACGAGAAGAGAAGAATGATAATGGGTGAGATCCAAAGGTCCAAACTCCCTCCAGATCTTCAAAGCAGCGCAAAGGGCCCCTTTTAACCCTGATCCGAAGAGCCGAAGTAAGGACTGGACCCTGCCCTCCACTCCAAAAAGCAAAGTTCAGCCGCGGGAACACCCAGCTCGAATCAGAGGGTCCCGAGATGGCGAATCTTCGATTTTCTCGTATTCAGCCTCCAGGCTCGCACAGGGCGAGGGGCGCCATTGGGTGCTCCGATCTCGTGTTGCACACCATCCATCCATGGAAGATCCTGTCGGAGAAAGGGCCGGCTGCAACCGCCGCAGATGTTTCTTTCATCGAGTCTTTCCATGAGTCAACACAGCCAGCGGTCAGTGTTGCTCGCCATCCAGGCTGCACCAGGCTGCAGTGCTGGCACCAAAAAGATCCAAGTTGAAATACGAACGCCATCGCAGCTATGCCAAGATATTTGGATGGGTTCCAGATCCAATCAAAGCCCTCCGCCAAATTGAGATCCCCAAGAGATGAACCAGGGCCCAGGGGACTGCGGTTGCAGCCGGTGAGACACGCCGTCTCCGTCTGACTCGTCAAGTCTAGGCTGTTGAGACTTGCCACGGTCTCTGCCAAGTGCAGACAAGAACTTGAGGCGATGCAGTCGACAGCCAAGGAGCTCAAAAGCTGCAAAGGATTCTGCAATCTTCCAGGCTGGCCGAAATATGCATAAAATCTTATGTCCGATTATGCATACGTAATCCCACGCTCTCCAAATCATCCAACACGACCCTCGATTATAAGCGACCATCCTCCCACCCACTCATCTCACCCAGGTAAACAACATGCTCAGCCAAGAGAACCCCCAAAAGACAACACCCGCAGAGAAAAAGCGACTGCGCGATCGCCGAGCGCAGCAAAACCTCCGCGACAAGAAGCTGCGACACACGCAAGAGCTCGAGCAGAAGGTGGCCTACTGCGAGGAATACCACAGCGACGCCGGGGTGCAGCGGCTACTCCAGCATATTGAGGGGCTGAGACAGCAGAACGAGGTGCTCGTCTCGCGGCAGAGACAGCTCAGCGCACTTGTTGGGTCGTGGGAGGACGCACCGCGTGCAAACGGCCGTGCCAGCGAGACAGCATATCCTCAGGCTGAGAAGGGCAATGGATATCGTTGGAACGGAGACAGCGCATCTTCGGAGGCTCAACGTTCCTCGACGGGCGGGATCGATGCACCAAATGACCATTCCCCCAGCTCAGCAACCGACATCTCATCCTCGCGCGCATTGTCAGAACCTCAGAGTCGCTCAACGCCTCAGTCCCCCGCGTGGTCCATCCTCCCCCTGCACACCGACAACTTCGCCTCCCCATCCACAATAAGCTGCCCCTGGTTCGCCTCCCCAGACATCATCGCCACGTCCCCCGACACCCCCTCCTCCCCTCTAGACATCCTCTACGGCTCGCGCACAAACCCCCTCGCAAACATGATCCACAAGCGCCTCCGACGCCGCCCCGTCCGCGACCCAGAATGCCTCGCCCTCGGCTGGACAATCTACCACATGTCCAAGTGGCTGTTCTCGCCCACCCCGCAGCGCTACGCAACCCTCCCAAGCTTCCTCAAACCCACCCGCGAGCAACTCGAGCTCGCGCACCCCATGAACCTCGACTTCATCGTGTTCCCGCGCGTGCGCGTCAACATGATCCGCAACTGGAGGGTGTATCTCTTGCCGCGCAAGCGGGAGGACCTGTTTGGGCTGTACTGCTGCTGCGCGAAGGTGCGGTGGCCGTGGGGAGAGGGGATACTGGAGCGGGATGCGGACAACGAGCTGCGGATTCGGGCGGACTTCTACGAGACGTTTATGCGCGAGGATGGGTGGGGGATTACCGCTGAGTTTTTGCGGGCGTATCCGGATGTCGTCGAGGGGGTGGATATGGCGGCTATTCATTATGAGGTTGTATAGTGCTGCAAGCGCTTGATATGGCTAGGGTCTACCCTTTACCTAGGTATGAGAGTACAAAGCCAAATACAAATAGTCACATCACTTTTGTAGTCTAGTCTAGATTCTTACATTTTAAGGTACCATGCTACTACGCCTCAAGGTTAACAGGGAACTTCTCGCGAATCTTCTTCCCAAACTTCGTCAGCAACATCGCAATAGGCACAAACGCCAGCGCCAAAAACCCCAGCAACGAATTCCCCCACCCCAGCCCCAACGTCTCATACATCTTCGGACCCGCAAGCGGCAACAGCGCACCGACCAGGGACCTGGACGCCGTCAGCGCCGCGTTCGCCGACGCCGCATACGCCGGGTAGCAGTCGATCGTGTAGATCTGGATAGGCATGTACACGCCCATCAGCGCGACGCCAAAGGGCACCATCCCGATGATGGGCACGATCCAGTGCACCTGCTTCTCGGTGGTCCAGCCGTACCAGAAGAACGAGATGGGGAGGAGGGAGGCCCAGAAGACGAGCATGGGCAGGCGCATCTCGGGCTCGACTTTGCCTGCGTTGCGGGCGGCGAGCTTCATGACGACTTTGTCGCTTGTGAGCGCTTGGAGGACGAGGTTTGAGAAGAAGCCCAGGCCTATCCCGAGGTAGGCGAGTCCTGTTAGGCCCGGGGAGAAGCCGTATTGGTCTTCGAAGACGGAGGGGATGGTTGTGAAGAAGAGGTAGAGCAGCCCGTAGTCGAGGGACATGTATGTTGCCAGGAAGAGGACGATGGGGGACCGGAAGAGGAGGACGAGGGGCCGTTTGAGGCCGAGCTTGAGGATGCGCGATGGCGAGATCCCGCCCTCCGGGTCGTATACGCTGCGGAGGTCGGACCGACCGAGCTCCTTGGCTAGGCGTGCTGTCTTGCGGCGGACGAGGACCGGCGCGTAGGTCTCTTGGTTGAAGAGCTCGATTAAGGATGCGAGCACTCCGCCCGTGATGAGCAGAAGCCAGAACACCCAGCGCCAGCCGAGCGACTCGCCGACGAAGCCGCCTGTGATGGGACCGACGATGGGCCCGATGAGCGGTCCCATGCTCCAGATGGAGGTTGCGACGCCGCGCCTGGTGACAGGGAACAGGTCGGCGATGATGCCGGCGCCGAGAGTGATGCAGCCGCTGCCACCTATGCCCGCGAAGAAACGGAAGACGATGAGGGCGGGGACGTTCGGGGCGAGGGCGCAGCCGATCTGCCAGACGACGAAGAACCAGTTCGCGGAGCTGAGGACGATTCTGCGGCCGTAGATTTCGCTCAACGGGGCGAGGAGTAAGGGGCCGAACTGCTGGATTAGCTTCATACAATGGCAACGTTGCGAGGAACGTACCGTATATCCCAAGAGGTAGATGCTGACGCTAAAGGACAGCAGCGTCTGGTCTGTCACCCCAGTATCGTCCATCAGAGACCGCAACGCCGGTGAGAACATGCTGGACGCGAGCGGCGAAATGAACGTGACGGAGCTCACAAGCGCCAGGAGCGTCCATTTGCGACTTTCAGGGAAGTTCAACGGGTGTGCCGGGTCATCCTGTCCATCCCAGCCGACTATACCGCGATCCAGGTCCGTCTCCGGGAGCTTGGGGGCAGTAATAGTCTTCGCAACGGGGTCGACAACGGTGGTTTCGGCGTTTGTGGGCGTCTTCTCGAGATCTCCAGCGCTCTCCACGTCTTTCTCCAGATCGGGCTGTAGCGGGGAAGGCTTCTCAGCCTGCGCGGGGTCGACTGGCGTCTGGCTGCGACTGGAGGACGCTGTGGTCGCCATTTGGTGGAGAAGTTCAATGTTTGCGAGGCCAGGAAAGGTAAGATACTAGGGGATGGGAGAAAGAATTGTGGAAGTGCCAGACCAGGATCAAACGCAGACGGGAGATCAGTCTTTATACTCTCGCAAACAGGCTCTCGGACCCTGGGGCCGAATCCGATGCGCGGGAAACCGGTGATAGACATTGAATATCCAAATTAGGGCGATTGCGGCGGCGGAATTGGTAGCCAGGCCAGCTTCCCACGGGGTTAACGGAGAATGCGTTTGATATCCATCACGGATCCTGCCTCGTCGCTTGATTTCTTCCCAGCTTCTCACGCTGAAAGAGAGAAGGGAATATGACAAACCATTGACGCCGTGGGACGCATTCGAGAATCCTCTTCCCCCAACAAGAGACCAAACCAGCAAGGATAGTCGGCTGGCTTGCACACCCCTGATTCAGCGCTCCACAGCTGCACAGGATTCACCAATAACCCACCTTTGAATCAGCGCGCTGAATCAGTATGGGGCGTGTCGGGTCTTCCCGATCGCTCCCTGGGACTTGATCAGAGCCATGCTCTGGAGTCGCGGGTTGCGGTGTTATCTCCGTTACGGCGTCCAGTCGTCTGTCATTGATTTGGCGCTGAATCTCCCATCTGAGGGAAATGCGCACCTTGTGCAGTCGTCCAATCCTGCGCTGCTCGGAATATGCACATGGCGCGCATGCCTTGCTCGGTGCGCGACAAATCGCATGGCAATGACTGGACGCAACAGCATGTACTGAGAGAGAGAGGTTTAATGGAAGAATTTGGAGGGAGGAAAGAACTTGAAGGAATTTAATGTATCTCTTGAAACCGTTAACCGTGGGCGTCTGGCATCCCCGGCCCTCGGCTGGTCTTGCCGCTGCCGTCGCCGCGGTGAAGCACTGGCACAGCCGAGAGCCTGCTCAGGAAGGGTTAAAGAAGTATAGAAAACACTTGAAGGCGCCAAATACATACTAGATTGTTCATTCAGAGGCTATTTCAGATTTACATTTTAATTTACAACTCTCTCTCATGTCCCATACCCTCCTTCCTCTCACGCCCGCCTGTTTTAGCAACTGGACTCAACACTGCCGTCCAACACCAACAAACGCTCCTCTGCAACACATCCAAGAACCGAAGCCCTCCGTCCGTCCCAGTGTTATGGGCGTTGTCAAGCCAAGCTCTATACCAAATACTCGCCCTGAGGCCATCGTTCCGAAACCAACACTCACCCGGTCCCTCCAAAAATTTGTTGGCAGCCTGGAGCTGAGAACCTCAACAATCCCATGGTTAATCCGCTCTGCAATTAGCTCGACCCGAGCCCTACCCCAACAGTTTTATCTAAATAAGCAACTTTAAAACAGGCATGCCTGGCCTCTAAACTGCATGGTAAAGGAATGTTAATCAGTCTTGACCAAGCACATGGAGATACGTAATAGTATTAATATCGATATCGGGCTGGGAAAGCAGCTAAATAGCTGTATAATCATGTCTTTATTAAGTTGCTAATTACTCTAAAGCTGTTGTCCTGCTTTCATCTTATCAGTTAATATCTATCTCCGGCATGGCAAGATGCTCTTTAAGAATGGTTGGATAGCCTGGATTAGCTGCCAAGTACAGCAGAGTTGCCTTATAATAATCCTCTGCATTAATATGAATATCCTAACAATGACCCTCCAGAGTGACGGAAAGTATAATCCATAACAACTAGCAAATCAAGCCATGATATATAATGAACCATCCATTACCCCCGAAATCTCCGGCGTCCACATACTTCCATGTCAACACTAAGAACAGACCCTAACGCTAAGGTATAACAGGTCCATTCTAAACTATGCTGTGCCTAAATACATGAAGGGTCTGTTAAAAGAAGGAGTTGTATGTTGCACACACGTGTGTGTAGAAATAGGACAGGAGTAAGTGAAAGCGGGTTGTACAAGGCCAGGTGCTCGCCGACTTGATTTAGAAGGGTACCTTGCCTAAGGAACCCATAACGGGAATAAGAACTTAAATGGAAAGGAGATAGTCTTTTTTTTAATTTTGTCAGGACCGTTTGGGGTCATCGAATGCCGCGTCTACTTTGTTTGAAGCGGTGCCTGACCAGGAGGTCAATTTTGGTTTGTACGTAAACGACACTCAGTTTGCATATTGGTATCTATAAGCAGTGTAGATAGCAAGATATTCCTCAATTAAATAGTCTTGTGACTCGTATTCCTCCATATAGTTGTTTGTAGCACTCACAAAATTTATAGCGAGATATATATTCTGCTTGTTTATTACTATAACAGCTATGATTGCGACCACACCCTCGTAATGAGAATTTTTCTTCCAGCTACACACTCTCTCTATATATTCTGTATTAGTATTCTATATCTTTTATAAACACTCTTCAAACTATGATACATGGTGTCGAGTGACAGGTTCTGAGAGTGTAAATAGATACTTGGCATAACAAGCCCTATGTTTAATTTATGCTACGCATAAGCTGAGTATTCTTTGTTCCACCAAGCGGGGGCTGGAAATCAGAATTTTTCTGTGGGCGAGTTGGCACCATACAATCTGACCCTCATATTCCGCTTCACATCCCTTGAGTAGCGCAGTATCCTGTACTGCGGCTCACAGTCACGACAATCAAAACGCCAAGGAAAATGGGCCACTCAGTATAACCTTTCAAGTTGTCAAGGCGGTTACGTTACCGCTCCATGAAGGCTCTGGGAAGCGTTCTCCCACTAAAGAAAAGGAAAGTCCAACCCATCTAAACCTTCTTAGTAGTAGTCTCCTCCTGGCGAGTCAGACTCTCCAACCAAAGCTTCGCAACCCAACACGACACCAGAACATCCAACATAGATCTATCTAGCCCACTTTCAAATCTAATTGAAGAGATTCCACTTGTCGCCAGGAATGCCCCATTTGCATCATTCCATCTGCAACTCTCGTCGAGATTTGCTTCAATGGTGCGGAAGAGCATACGTCTTTCACCTTGTTCATACTCGTGGTGAACTTGCCAGTTCCCTGTCCATGTTCGGCGGATAATGAGATCCCCTTTCATGGGACTATCGGGATTCGCTAGAAGCTTGAGCTCAGGATAGTCAACATCCATGCGCACGATATCGTAGAGCACGTCTTGTCGCGGGAACTTCTCCGGTGGCAGGGGGTATTCCGCCATCTCGACGCGAACCTGGGCCACTCGGATACTGATAAAGTCAGTCACAGTTGAGAGGCGATGGGAAATCTGATATGGCCGATATTGAGCTGTATTGTCCGCGTCTTCTGGGATGTAGATGAATTGGCCCCATTGATACCCCTCGTCGAGTGGCTGGTCGAAGACTAAAGTCACCTTTGTGTTCGCAGGTGTTTTGTTAGCCGGATTTAGTGTTGGGCCTTGGACAGGTCGATGTGCCGTTCTATCTGGAGTCGACTGTAGGTCTTCTTGTGTCTTTGCACCATTCGCCACCAACAGCTCCGCAATCGCATCATGGCCGCGGCCGAGGGCCATATCAAGGGGCGTCTTGGCCTGGTCGGAGACAGCGTTTACATCTGCGCCAGCTTGAATCAACAGTGCCACGCAATCAATATGGTCGTTGTGCGCCGCCCAATGTAAAGGAGCCCAGTGAAAGACCGTTTTTATCGATGGATTAGCTCTACTGCCCAAGAGATATTTGACCATATTTGCGTCACCCCCTGCAGCAGCAGAGTACAGCTCACTTACACCCCCTTCATTCGTGGTGTTAGGGTCTGCTCCAAAAGTGAGTAGGAGGTCGAGAATGTCTTTGTTGGAATGCCGTAGATTTGCACGCCATGGAGTCTTGCCGTCGTCGTTTTTCATGTCGATCTCTGCGCCATATTTTATCAGAGCCCTGATCATTGACTCACTTTCGCATCTGGTTGCGCGATGTAATGCTGTTTGGCCGATATGGTCTTTTGAATTGACATCCACACCTGCTTGTAGGAATGCCTCGACCGCAGAGAGATGATCCAGCTCGACGCTGAGGAACATTGCTGTTTCCATGATATGTTTTTCATGATCGCTGGGGCTTTCTCTGATTCGGTCTATCGCACGTCCAATCTCCGGGCTGTTGGAGTTGGCTGCGATGAGCAGTGCGACACTCGCGTCCTCCATGCCCGAGTCCGCCGCTCGTTCGACGATCATTTCCCGGACACCAGCCCAATTTCTCTCAGAAGCAAACAAGAGGACGGCCCTGCCGTGCTCTGTGCGTAGATCCAATTGAGCGCCGCTAGAGATGAGAAGCTCGACGGCCTTCTCAAACCCCTTTTCCATGGCCACTGCCAAAGGGGTCTTCCCGGTCTCGTCTACAGCATCAATATCGAGTGTGTCATTCAGCAACATCGCCGCAACCCTCGTTAGACCCATAGAGGCAGCAAGGTGCAGAGCCGTGACTTCAAGCGGCTGCTGAGCTTTGGTCTCATCTGTTGAGATTTCTGCGATGTCTGTAGAGATCACGTCGATGCCACTGTCTGCAATGCTTGAGCCCTCGGCTGCACCAGCAGTTATACTTCTATTGTTTGACACTGTAGAAGAGTAAACCCCAGCCTTGATCAGGTCCAGTCCGTCAAGCAAGGCAAGAAGTGGCATTCTTCTGTTTGGTTGGGACAAGAGCAAATATAACTCCCTGAGCACTGCTGGTTTAAGACACACCTCGGGACTCTCACGCGCGTGTTCCGCCATGTACTGAGCAGCATAGCAGGCGAGCGGGTAATTATTCGCGATCATCCAGAGTGTGGCATTGCGAAGAGTTGGCAATGACAGGTACACCGCACAGCCCAGGGTAATGACTTCATGAAAATTTGGGAAGTACTCCTGGCGGTGTTGATCAAAGTACTTCTTTGTGGTGAAGTGGACCAAGTTGACTACATTGGTGTCTAGATCAATAGTGACCAGGCCCGCACAAATGTCAATAATGTGCTGAGCCTCGATTACATCGTCTTCATCGAAGCCAACACCTCGTTCGATGGCCAAGGCATGCTGAAGTTCCTTGAGTGAAAGTGGACGGAATGCACATGTAACCCACCCAAGAACTTTATGAGCAGCTACCTTGGGGTACGGAGGCTGTGATTCGATCCGTTCCCATGCTTTATCATATGTTTGATCTAAGGTTTCAGGCAGCGTTCTGAGGATCTCTCGGACATTATTGATCGTGAGTGCTGTTTTCAGAGCATCGACATGAAGACGAGCAAGCAGGAACCTAATAGCAAAGGATTTAGCCAGCCGCTTTTCAGAGGGGAAGTATCGAGACAGGGCGGCCAACATTTTTTCTGCAGTCATCACCACTGCTTCTTTGATTTCCTGACGCAATGACGGGCGTCGAGTCACAAATTTCAACAATCTCCTCTCATCATTGTTGATCTCCTGGTCGATATACCGCTCAATATCTGACCTATGTGCTTTAATCTCAACCCGTTTGAAATTGCCCAATCCTTCATCCGTAACCCCAGCGAGTCTGGAGGTGACTATCAAATGGCAGTTAAGGCCTTGAAGAAAGTCAACCAACTGCCACCGGAATTGATCACTGCACTCATCAATGGCATCAACGACGATAAAGACCTGCTGATAATACTGCATGGCATTTTTCATTTCTCGCTGAAGGTCCTTGAGTGCGATCGTATCCCCAGCACTCGGGCTTATCGATGCCTCGAATGTCTTTCGAAGTTAGTCTAGTATGGGGACACTCTCTGGCGCGAGTAGTTGTTGCAGAAGGCTGCCGATGACATTTTCAAGGGTTTGGTCGGGCACGTTGTATTTTAGGTACATGAATGCGAGACCCTTATCGTTGTTTCCTCCGATCTGCTTGCGAAGATCTTCGATGATAATGGATCTGGCAGGTATTAGCCGATGTGATACTTTGAGAAAAGTTAGAGGCCCGAGGGCTCACGCGATGACAGTCTTCCCAGCACCAGCTAAGAATTTTTAGCTAAACTGCCCTATTAGACAGCTGATTGAGCCAGACTCACGTATTCCATAGCACCATAACAGCTTCTCCTTTCCTGAGAGCCAATCCATGAATTCAGGCAACGCAAGGAACCATTTTCCAGATCCCTCTAGTACGTGCGAAGATGCGGTGCGATGGTTCTGTTCAACATGCAATGTACTCAGCCATTTCAACAGGGATTTCTTCAATTGTTTCGACTCCGCTGTATACGGTCGATGAGCTTCCTCGTCGGTTCAAAAACTGTTGCTAGAGGACGCTCTTACCGCTTTGTGCTCTTTGGTCGATACGTCCTAGCAGGTCGCTATCTCAAGGAGCAAGTTAGTACTGCGACACCTTCTTCAGTTCATGGCGAGGTGGTAAAATGTCAAAAGATGAACAGACCTCTGTTGGGTTAGTAAGAGAGTGTTCGCATGCTGTTCTATCCTTGAGATGCGCTCGAGAACAGCGTACACCTCCTTCTTTGTGGAGAGCCATTTGACCGCCATGCGTAGCTCGTGAAACCGACTCTCTCCTTTCGAACTTTCGGTCGATGGATTGAATCCGAGTGCAGATGCGAGATCATCACAGGCTGCTTGGAATTGTTGGACTAGAGTCGCTTGGTGGGTAATGACATTTGAGTCGAAAGACCCTGAGTGGGCCCGGTCGCGAACATTTTCTAGCAGAATAAGAAGAGATGCAGCTTCCTTTCTCAGAAGCAGTTTTTCAGCCGAGGCATGCTTAACGTCCTTGAAGAAGCCGATGATCTCAGTAGTCGATCGTAAGGCGATATCAACAGCCGATAGTACACCAACTGTCAGGCTAAACGGATCCATAAAGTTGAACTCGAGCCTGAGGTGGAGGTTGAATATGCAAAGATAGAGGGGCTGAGAGTACGAAAATACGAAACAGGATTTTCTTTCATCTCTGGAAACATTGGGGACAATGGTTTGATTTAAAAGCCAGGCTCAGCCTTGTCTCTCTTGAAGACATAATTGGACAGCCTCCAAATAAATGACCCTGATCACCTGACCGCGAGATGCACCAGAGGCTCTCCAGGCTGTGTTGGAGCGGAGCCACGTCACCAGCCTCCTTCCACATTTCCACTCTCAACTTGGTTCTGCCCTTGCTACTTTCTGGATAAGCAAGTTTCCAGGAGATTCACCCAAAATGTTAGCCTATGGTCTTGTATTGTTTCTGCTGGCCCTGTGCCAACCGACGCATGCTCTCAAATGTGTTATGTATTTGACGGGGTAAGTCTGCAGATTTAGGGCAAGTGTGAGAGACGTCCACTCATGCTCGGGATTTCTAGACAGCACGATGTCGTCCCTGAGTTATCTCTTGTATCAGACGTGACACACGTTGCCCTGGCATTCATGAGATCATCCATCTTCAATACAAAAGATAACACATCCAACTGGCCTCTATTTACCACTGTCAGTGAAGTCCGACCCAAGTTCCCAGTCGGAACAGCGATCATTGTCGCCATCGGTGGGTGGGGCGATACGCAAGGGTTCTCCCAGGCGGCCTTGACAGACGAGAGCCGGAAGCTATTCGCGGAGAATATCAGAAGGATGGTTGAGGACACAGGCGCAGATGGTAAGTTTTACATGTTAGGATGCCCATTTAAGTACTGACAAGGAGCCTAGGAGTCGATGTTGACTGGGAGTATCCCGGGTATGTCCATATTCCTCACTTTTCATTCAGTCTCTTTCCTTTTCATCACTTTCTGTCCTTTCGTAACCCTCATTCTCTAACTAGCCCCAGTGGCAATGGCGAGGACTATAAACAAGTAACCAATTCAGAAAAGGCCTGGGAAGTCGAGGCATACCCGAAGCTCCTCGAAGAGATCCGAAAGGCATTAGGCCCAGAAAAGGTTATCACCGCCGCTGTTCCAGGTCTCCGTCGAGACATGATCGCGTTTACGAAGGAAACCATCCCCAAAATCAGCCCCTCCATTGACTTTTTCAACGTTATGACGTATGACCTCATGAACAGACGAGACACGGTCACCAAACATCATACAGGCTTGCAGCTATCTATCGATTCGATCAACGCATACCTAGAAAATGGTATGCCGTCCGAGAAACTTAACCTTGGATTCGCCTACTACGTCAAATGGTTCAAGACGGCCAAGAGCCATGCCGCAGAGTGCGCAGCACAACCTGTCGGATGCAAAGCTGCTTTAATGGAAGATCCGTCCACAGGGGCCGATCTCGGACAAGCAGGGGCATTTTCATGGCATGACCAGATTCCCTCGGAATTAGCCACGTCCTTCGAGAGAGCGAGGTCAGGCGGTGAATATGATACTGTCGGGGGTGGCTATTATTTCTGGGACTCGGAAGAAAACATCTTCTGGTCTTGGGATACCCCAGAAGCCATCCAGAAGAAGTTCCCGGCGATCGTAGATGAAAAGAAGCTGGGTGGTGTGTTCGCATGGGGCCTGGGCGAAGATGCCCCCGATTTCACGCATCTCAAAGCTACCGTTGCCAGTCTGCAGCAGTACGTGCCCAATAGGCCAGAGGGACAAGGGGATGAGGCTGAGGGCAGGGGTAAGGATGAATTATGACTATTGGTTTTGACGGCTGTTGGGACAATTATTGTTGGCGTGATCCTTGTTATCATTGTCTATCAAGAGAACACCTAGAGGTGGACAACGACCAATGATTACATGCCTCGCATGCTCCGGCTCCAGCAGCAAGTGCGAATTGCGAATTGCGGACTGATGTGATTGGACAGCTGAAGCTGACGCTTTGGGCCGCTGTTCCAAGCAACCTTGGAACTTGAACCAACCATGTATATCTCTTAATTGGGGAATTGGGGTCGTACGAGCTGGAAAGCGGGGTGAGCTGGGTGAAGACGAAGACAATGGTAGCCAGGCAACCTGGGCGGGAACGCGGCTCTGTGAGCGATTCTTGCAGACCTTCGAAGGATTTCTTCCATCTCTCTCTTGTCAAGCAACCAGGATTATCTTCAAGTTTCTCCTCCATCTCGATTCCTCGAACTGCGCCGTCGCGAGATTCCGTATACTCCACGACCACATCCATTATCCAAGCAAAAGCAGAACCAATCCACCAAAATGTAGGTTCACTTCTGATATCCGTGCGAAAAAGAATGGCAAGAAGGAAAAGAAACTAACAGGCTAAAATAGGTGCCATTGGAGGACAACCATGAGCGAAGCTTCCGTCTTCTGAGATGATGCCTCAGGCTATCCAGTCCCGGTACTCGTGCACACAAAGGAAGCAAATTGTCCGTGCACGAACTGTCCAGATCATGGATGGCCCATTGGCACAGAACGGATCACGCGTTTGGACGGAACTCCGATCGATACGATACCGGGTGGGTATTACGACGGGGAATTGTGACAAGCTGAGAGGTCGTCAGATACGCTGGCGTGGGCAAGGACACGATTACTGGACTGAACTAGAATATATATGATAAGGAACTTCTGGGGACACGTCCTATTTCTAAAATAGTGTTTTCACTAGATCAAGATTGTCTAGGACAACTTCTCCAAAGTTTCTTGACCTTTCTCGTCTAGGTTCGGGTACTGCCTCAGATTACACATATCCGTCCACAAAGCCTTCGCATCTTCATGCGCCTCGCCGTGTACTCGCAAACGCTCCCGAAGCAACCTTTTCCGTTCGACATCCGTGTCTGTGAATCCAAAAGAAGCTGAAGCGTGGTCGTACCAAATAGGAAAGAAGGCAGCGTATTCCCAGTAAAGTATGCCGACAACCTTTCCGTCTCGGACCATGATATTTCCCAAATTGAGATCGCAATGAGTAAGCACATAGGGTTCGCACTTCGGTAGGCGCTTCTTCAAGTTTCCCAAAACTTGCTCAGGGAGCTGGCGAAGGTTGACGGCCAGAGCATCCCAGAGCTCTTGGTCTGAGTGAAACGGTCCACGGGGCTCAAGCTCGAAAAACAATAAGCCTGGATAGCATGGGCTTTGATCAACACACTGAATAGAAGATGATGCGACAGATCGAAGCTGCTTTCGCACCTACACGACTTGATCCGCGACATCTACTTTTTGAGATTCTGATAAAGAATTCCATGCCTCTTCCAGCGTCTGACCCCTAACGCGTGCGTTCAAAACGAAGTAACGCCCATCTCGATCAACCCAGTCACGTATAACCCTCGACACGGGAATGTTGGTATGGGTCGCTATATAGTCCAGTGTTTTGACTTCGACTTTTGCCTTTGGACCCTCATCTGGCCGGTCTTTCAGAATTACATCTGATCCGATGGACCACACACCCCGTGTAGATGCGCCGTAGAAGAGTTTAAGGTGACTTGTTTAATGGCACCGCTTTTCTTTGTCAAGTGTCCACCCGCATGCGACACAACTTTTCTCAAGTGGTTCTCCCATTGTGGATAGTTTATAGGAGGTCAGATGGTGCAGCAGATGAGTGTTGATTGAGGATTGAAAGGAAAAAGTAAGAAAAAAGCAGAAGCCCCTTGCTCATTAAAGTGGCTGACCGCTATTAAACAACGGTCACATCCGCCTCTCCCTCAATATGACTTCCAAGACAACAACGCACCGAAAAAGCACATCCTTGAAGAATATGGACCCCTCCAATATTAATATCATCCGGCAGATTACGTGCTCTGATTCGTCTGCAATATTCGAGGTAGATCTGGATGGCCAAAAGTATGCATTGAAGCCTTTCCACGACAACGGCGACCCTGGATATACCGGCAAAGGTCGTGATTTGAACAGATTTCGCTGCGAGTTCAATGCTTACAAGAAGTTTCGCACTTCCGGTGTCTGTGCACGCGGTTTCGTGCCAAAATACTACGGCTACATCGATCGAATGGATCCCGCAACATTTCATCCAGCATTACAATCTTTCGCCCGAGACAAGCTGAAGCCAAGAGCAATATTGCTAGAATATCTGCCAAATACAGAGAGTCTGAACTGCATGAACAACTTGGACGCGCTCTATCCCCAAGCAATTGAGGGCATGAACGAGATCCACAGGGCGGGTGTTCTCCACCAAGATATCTACCCCAAAAACTTCTCCTTGTTCATGGAAACCCCGATAGGCTGGTCTGGATTGACTTTGATGTTGCAACGACCTTCACCGACTTTGGACCCGAACAGCTGGCCCGCTGTGACTACGAAATTGCGCTTGTGAAGGGATTTGCGGAAGCTCTGGTATGGGTTCCTTTGCTATCTACATTGGAATCATTTAGTATGCTAACAAATCCAGAGAGATGACCAGGCTGAGGGACTCCGGCCGAATACAAAATTCTGTTAAGGGTTCCATAGGCGTTTATATATCCTAGCAATGTCTGGTCGCATTTACGCGTACCTTCTCGTAACAGATATCAGTCGGGGCGGAGTTTCAAGCAAGGGCCGTTGTTGTTTATTTTACTCCTTTATCATAATCATGAATCAACATTTGTATCCCGAGTCGCCCTCGAAGCCAGTTGGATCCTGTCTTACTTACACCGTTTGCGCAGCAATCCTTCTCGTCTGTCGGAGGTCGACAAAAACCTGGTGACATAAGCTCCAGCCATCCGACCCCAGAGCCTTCGTGAGGTAGCAGGACGTGCCACGGCAGACAATCGCTTGCTGACAAGTGAGAGGCTCCGGTCGGGTTCGTAGCCTATTCATTTCGGTCCCTTCCTCCCCGAGGCCTGTGAAGCGATGGTCGCCGTTCCAGGTGTCCAGACCCAGTTCCTCCTCATTCATTATAGTATAGCCTGCGATGACCTGTATGGGACGTTCGGGCTCCTTGTGGATATCGATTGGGCCGCGGCTGTATCATCCGAAGCGGTCAAACACCCACGCCTCCATCGTGCTCTCACAGATAGTAAAAGCGTGGAGATAGCGGCGCGGGTGAACACATCTGGCGTGTGTCCGGCCAGCTGGTACTAACGTCTTTTTGGCGCCATTATTCTTGGATGCCTTGAGCTCACCAACCACATCGATGTCTCTCTAGTCATGCTGGGTGCTCTGTAGTTTGACGATGAGATCGACTTGCCGCTGGGCTTCACCGCCGATGACCTCTCTTGGGACGCTGATCGTGTAGTAACGACGTTGCTCGTTCAAAAGAAGGCCATTTTGCAGTTGAAACGACCGGTTCTTTACATCGTGCTGGGCAGACCGAAGAAGTTTGGTCCGTATTCCGCCAACATGTTGGTCCATGAATGAGGTGCAAGTCAAACTTGTCTTGGACAGCATATCGGGTGAAAATTGCCGCGAGATCTTGGAGGGGCATTCAAACACGCGCTCTGCAAGGTGGATATAATGTTTCAAGATTTCATCGTCTAAGCTCGCCGGTCAAGGGTCTCTTGTTGGAAATCTTCTACTAAGCTGCTCCAATTCTAATCAACAAAACCTACTCTGTCATGAGCTCTATGGTGTAACAAGCGGTCAGGCATGGATATACACATGGACATATCTCTGCGGCTGATACGCAGAGTTTAATTGCTACATACTTGACTGGCCATCAAACTAGTAGTCTCCCTGCAACCCTGGTACTTGGCGCTGGTTCAGTAGCCTAGAATTTGCAGGTTTGACAGTATCCTCTGAGGACTGTTCCTGCTGAAAATAGGGAACTGGAAATACGTCTACTACCCTCTTAGGATATGAAATCGTGCAGCTTATGCTCTGTTTGATCTGTCAAACAGTCATGGACGCTCAAGTTCCCGATAGACATGGTGCTTGATGCACAAGTTTCTTTGAAGCTGCAATAAGCCATTGCGATTGACCGCTATTTACGGTTTGGGAAGCGTATCGTAGACGCTAAAGAGAGGAGACCTCAATCAGCTGTCTATAAGTGGGATGAGGATCCTCATTTACATGCCAAAGTCCAGTTGATATCTGATTATTGGTTGGTGGTTGGATAATTACGCGTTAAACACATGATGATTTTTGGTGGGTGGTCGGATCGGTGGTGGTGATCGGACCGGTGGTGAATTACAATAATTTTGCAGTGCTTAGCAATCTTCAATCCATGCAACCCTATAATCCCAATGGCCTTCTTCAACTTGCTTGGTGATATCTTGTGCCTGTACAGCACATACTGTTTCAGCCAATTAAAACCATTGTGACATTTCCGGTTTCGGAGATTCGGAAAGTGTACTGTGGTAATTCAACAAGCTGTCATCACATTTTAAAACCGTGTTTGTTACCGCAAACCTACTAGAATTGATCAATTTTAAGGTTTCCGAGCGGTGCTGCTCGGAGTTTGCTAGAAACAGCTTACAAGGTCCTGTGGGGACCTTGCTTAAAATCTGACGATTTCCGAATCTTCATGGTGTTTTCTTATCGTGGCGTAAATAGGTACAGGCCATGCTCTCTCGAGCTCTGACTAGAAACACATCGACTATTATGAGCGCCCTACAGCAGATACATCTCGTTGGGAGCGTATGTAAGTTTTATCATCCGGATTGAATGTCATACTATACTAGCTTTACTAACACTTACACTGCGGCCTCAAAGTATTTGACATTACTCTGGCTTGTTTCAAGGGAGCCTTTGCCTGCCCCGATGGATTTACCTGTAAAAGATTCATCATCCATGCCGCGGTGAGATCTCTCTTTCGTCGTGATCGGGCCCGAACTTTACAGTAGGTCGCCACACCAATATTCAGGGGCTATTGCTCATCTAAGAAAAGATAAGCAAAATTCACTGATATTTTTTATCTAATTACAGGTCCAATGCGCCTTCTACAGTTCAAGTCTACCAGGCATGTGCGAATAGAAACGGCTTTTCAGAAGAAGCCGTCCCTTTAGAGAGTGGCGCGACTGGCTTATGGCTTTCGACGCCCAGGAGGTTGCCGGATAACGGAAAAATTTTGATCTACTTCCACGGTATGTGATATACATGCAATCAGTCCATCGATAAGTCTGGACTTTGAAACAATCGTCCTTTTCTCTTCTACCACCGGCTAACGCATGATTGTATAGGAGGAGCCTACGTTGGCCCAGCCCAAATGGCCCACTTCGAAATGCTGCTGGATCAAATCAAAGAGCATCAACTTTTATCAAAGCAATTTGGTTCAAAGCTTGCTGTGCTTGTGGTAGCGTACACACTTGCACCGAAAGGCACATACCCCCTGCAGCTTCGACAAGCCGCGAGCGCATTGAACTATGTGCTCCAGATCAATGAGGTGTCTCCATCCCAAGTAAGTTCCCAACATTGGCTTCAAACGAAGCGCACCTACGTGATTTCATGTGCACTCCACCTCTGTGAACGAACGGGACTTATTGATTTCATATATTCTCATCGCTGGTGACTCTGCTGGTGGTAATCTAGCTTTAAGTCTCATTTCGCATATATCCCATCCACACCCGGATCCTACCGTCCCGCCGATCAAAGCCAGACACGAAGGCCAAGTGGTACTAGGCGGTGCATTCCTCATATCACCCTGGGTGACTTTCATGAGTAAATCTAGCTCCATGGCGGCAAATTCGGAAAAAGACTTGGTGGTCCAGGAATT
This sequence comes from Aspergillus lucknowensis, assembly GCF_044049455.1. NCBI lineage: Eukaryota > Fungi > Ascomycota > Eurotiomycetes > Eurotiales > Aspergillaceae > Aspergillus > Aspergillus lucknowensis. The sequence goes on along the minus strand of NW_027263547.1, from coordinate 1,004,162 downwards.
TCTGCTCTCGTGTGCCGAGTTGTTCTTGGGAAATGATAACCGAGACAAGGACGATTTCTATACGGTCCCCTTGAATGCACCACCAGAATGGTGGAAGGAGGTCAAGGTACAAAACCTTGAAATCGTGGCTGGGGAGTTTGAAATTTTCCGCGATGACATTCTTGCGTTAGCCCAAAAAATTAAGGTAGATGATCTTCTAAGCTCTTTGGGCCATGAACAGACTGAAGTATTTCTCTATAGGTTCACAACCCGATGACGCAAGTTCTCCTCGCTTCAAAAGAGGTTCACGCTGAGATGGTGCTCGCCCGGATCCTAAAATTGCCACCAACACAAGCCGAGAAATTTTTCAAAAGATGGTTGAAGGAACGTGTGCATTGAGCCTGTGAATATGATGATGTGATAAACATCTCAAAGACAGCAAATGAGCCTGTAGTATGTACACAAAACGGGAGTTACTGTACATATACCTATTCCAAAGCCTTGCCTCTGAAAATTGATTATCAAAATAACCAACCACGTTCTCTGTTTAGTCCATCCTGACTATCTTGGCCGTGGCATAGGCAGCCGATTTGTTAAAAGTATTATGTTTCGAGAGCGTCCTACAGCCTGAGAGGCTAGGATTGAGTATTACAACGCAAGTATTCCGGGTTGACTTGGCTCACCATTCGAAAACATATGGAGGAGTGGCGAGTCTCTCAATCAGCACGTCATTGGAGCGTAAAATACCACCTGTCAGCTTGAATACGCTTTACAAATCCCATTTAACCACACTACAGGCAAAACCTACAACTTTCACTCATTTCTGACTGTCGCAGCAGACGTTGAGCTGATTCAGTGATACCGGCAGATACGCACACGGCCAGCTATGATGTTGGTACTGCTATAATCTAGTGGAAATAGTTGCACTCTTCTAAGCCTTGGAAACCCATTTGCGACTTCCAGTATCCTGATTCCAATCCGTAGTGACTAGTCAACCATACGCTCACAATTTTTGTATACACGAAAGAGACGCAACTTATCATCGTAACCGCGACACACTTTAATACCTTCGAAGCATTCAATAGCATCTTACAGCACACTGGCGTCCGGCAAGATAGGCAGAGCGCCATATGTGCAAATTTGAGGCATTTTCCACCCTGTTGATATATCCCATCGCCACACTACGATGTGATCAGTGCACCTGCTCGGAAACCTGTCCAGCAATCTGATGGGACTCGAGATTGTGTACACCTCGTTCTGGCGGTCAAGGAGCGGTGGGTCCGGACCGAAGGTCATGGAGTCACAATTTTTTTGAGTTAGATGCTGCATAATGAAAGAAGATGATCTTCGGCCAAGCTTCGTTGTTCATGGAGGCTCCTAACAGATACCCTAGCCGTCAGTCGGAAACATGGAACAGAAATTCTGCGACTTCAGCGCGGCAGTGCCAGGATAGATAGATCTGATATTCCGAAACCCGAAGGCAAAGAAACGCGATCATGAATTTGGCGGTCGTCAGGTGAGTCAACTTATTTCCGGTCTGTTGCTCTCGCTAGCTCCCTTTTCAACCGAGCCCCCCGCTTACACCTCATCCGAATTATTAAGAAGGATGTGTTATCTCGTGGATGATCGGCTATTTTACTCTGGCAATGCCTGTAATTTGAAGCAGAGTAAGAGGAAATGTTATATGTTACGACGGCTAATAGGTGTCTTTCTGTCTGGGCGACGTATAAAACAAGATCCTTCCCTGTATTATTACTATTGTGGTTAGGCTTTAATAGGAGAACTGCTGGCAGAACTCGGGATTTCGGGCTTGGAAATCGTAAGTGATTTGATTTGCTCTATGACAGATCAGATCCATTTGGCCTAGCGAGACGGACCTGTACTGACTAGGGGTGCACTCGGTGCGGGTTCTAGATAAATAACCCACACCGCACCGCACCGCAGTGGTGTGGTGTGGGTTGACATCCCTAATGCTGACAGATGTTATGGGTCCTATAGTCCTTGTACAAACCATAGGCTGGAGCTCAGCAGGACCTCGCTTCTGCCACTATGCACCACCCCCCTCTATTTGTTAACACCAGACTGCTGCCCGACTTCCTATTCCTTAGCTACTCCATCTTATTCATACGACACGCTTAGATAGGAAGATCCATCTCTGTTCGTCCAATAACAGTATGAAAGGATGTAGCTTCTGTTGTAGGCCCAAGCTTCACCGTTGTTGGTGTTTATAGCCTCCATCAAACGCCTCGGTAATCGATTCACCATAAAGCCTACCGTAGAAATCTTGCTGGATACTACTAATACTTATCCTTCCGCCCGTTTTGCGTACAATGAGTCCTGTAAGACAATTGCCGTTGTATTAGGTGTTGTAGGCGAACACGACATTGACAGACGCAGACAGAGTCTTCGAGGGCGGGAATGGAACCACTAAAGCCAAATCCGAGGCACCTGCATTCCCCCAACCAGGGGTTCACCGCATCTTCTCCCCGCAAGAGACCAGGCTGCCATATAATTGCAACTCAGGTCTTTTTGGGGGTTGCAATGAATTGATACTCTTCCATCCGTCCTGAGTGAAATGGGACGGGAATCTCACCGTCGCGGGTCATCGACGTTCTACGGGGGAACGGATCGGCGTTTTGGCTATGGCTCCCTGTCTTTCAGAACTCCGAAACGCCGAAACAATTGTAAGCAAGCTAAAATCCAAAGAGTAGTTTACGCCAATCCGGAGCTATTAGTGGCGGTTCTTCTCGAGTGCGCCTGGAGAGATATCATTCAAGATTCTTTATCAAATTAACTATATGTTCTGCTCGGCATTACACTACACCCGTTGACATTTGCGTTGCGCTTGCGGAAAGGATTCAACGCTTCAAGGCTGTTTAAATCCATTTAACCAATTCTCTGAGCGACTTCTTGCCTGGTAGGCGTCAAGGAAGGAAATGAGCGAAGCAAACAAGGTCCAATTCCTTGAAATTAGGTCTTATATTGCAGCAAGGCTAACGGTGTCCTCAAGGTTCTTATAATTGGTGGTGGTCCTGTTGGGATCGCGGCTGCCTTGATTTTGAAGCAGAGAACCCATATTGCGCCGGTCATCTATGAAGCACAGCTTGAGCCAACCACCATTGGAGGCGCAATTAGGATTCCATCGAACGGTCTACGCCTATTGAGACGTCTGGGGCTGTATGAGGAGCTCGCATTACGAGGTTCAAGGGAGACGAATGTTGTTTTACATTCAGTTCAAGGCTTTGTCATTGGCCAGCTGGATATGATATCCTGGAGTGAAAAGAGAACCGGATTTGGACTGCTGAAGATCAGGCGATCCGATCTTATGGATGTCCTCTATGGAGCAGCCAGGAAAGCTGGTATTCAAGTTCACTTTGGCAGAAAGCTGGTGGAGATAGAGGAGGGCGATCAACAAGTAACGGCGATCTTCTCCGACGGAACACGCGGAACAGCCGACTTTCTCCTCGGCTGTGATGGCGTTTCTTCAAGCGTCCGCAAACTATACGTAGACTCCGACATTCAACCCGAATATTCTGGAGTAACAGACATCTACTCACTTGTTCCAACATATGATCGACCAACACCCGTGGGCATGCTCAGTGGCCTTCACGTCACCTTCACGGGTGCAGGAATGTTTGCAATCACGAGCGCTACCAGGTCAAGTGATGAAAATTACTGGTTTTTTTCTACGGCTTCCCCTTCTCCGGCGCTGAGAGGTACTTCAGACGGGAGGGAGGAGCAGAAGCTGAGGCATGCCGACGACGCTCAAGCAATATTACGTGATGCGTTGAAGGGTGGACAGGGAGAATGGGGAGATCTGCTCCGGGACTTTGCCGAGAAGAGCAAGACTGTCAGATTCCACCCTGTATTCACTCTTCCACTAGGAGGAGTATGGCATAGAGGGCGGTGCCTCCTCCTAGGTGATGCAGCGCATGCGATGTCACCACATTCCAGTCAAGGCGTGTCTATGGCACTCGAAGATGTGTTTCTCCTCTCTCGTTTACTGAACCGATCCTCTCTCCCGCTAAAGGACGTTTTCAAGACGTACGATCAGAAGAGAAGACCAAGAACTGAAGAGATCTACAGGACAGCAAAAGATCTTGGCAAAATGCGCAAGAAAACAGGTCCTTGGCAACTTTGGTTGAATGAACTGATCCTGACTATGGTATTGTACTGTTACGGTGCCTTGAACCTGCTGAAACTCGGCATCGGGCAACAACCAATGGTCTACGATATCGAAAAGGAAGAGCTCTAGACATACATTGTACATGTACTGTAACTCTACCTACTGTTCCAGCAGAATTAATAATCATTTCTCAGGTAGGATTTCCCTACTGCGGAGCAAATAAAACGTACTTGTTCTGAAATCCAGGGGATGAACCAGCAAACGAAGTGAGGGCTTGTGCAATGAATCGGTCCTCGGTTTTGGTCAGAAACATGATCCATGGCAAGTGGCTATCTTAGTCCAATTTGTCACAAAAGCGTGTTGGATATTTTACATATTGTAGATAGCTCATACTTATAGGTCCCCGCTGAATTTCCGGTTTCACTACTTCCCGTCACCTCCGACAAACACCTTCAAGACCGACATGGGTATATAATCTCACTAATGGGAGGTGGGTCAACCCAAAACCCATGGTTTAACAAGTCTACTTTCTATACTTCGTTTGACCTTAACAATCCATATTCTCTTCATCCTGTTAAGAATATCTTTAGGTTCCACCCTACGGATCGATCGGCAGACCCTAATCTAACATCTATCTAGCCTAGGAAAACCACAAGCTCTATATAAAAAACAAGAAGGCAAGGTAGAAAAGGCATTAATCTAAATACTAGATACCTAATAATAGAGGCTTATTAATACAGGAAGGCAGGGACCTTATAGTATTAAGAAATAATCAAGAATATAAGGTTGGGGGGTTTAATAATATCTACAACTTAATCTTCTAAAGTGCCAAGACATGCTCTACTAACCTATTTAAACTATTATATTCAGGGCCATATTAGAACTAGATGTCCTGTACCTTTAGATACCTAATTTTAATCAATATAGGCGTTTGTTAGTGGTTGAAAATCACTTCAAGATCTAAAAGCACGATCGAAATCAGTGGGCGTTGCCAACTCGCTTGGGAATTACGTTACCAAGTCTGATATTGTGCCAATCCAGTCGGCCCGCGTGGACAAAACGAACATATATTTTTGACCGGTTTTCTGGATTCGAATGGCAACAAAACTATCCGACTAACATTCAAGGTCGAATTCTGCAGCTTTTTTGAATATTACCTTCCTCCGCTTGTGTAGCTGGTGAGAGTTTGCCTGAGCAGTTTCTAACCGACGATTTCTCGCCCCTGGTGGCTTCCGGGCCATGGCGTGTTATTTCCGCTGCTGTCGATTTTCGTGGAGACAGATCCACCAAATGCGAGATAATCACTGCTTAGGTAGGTTTCACAACGATCCCACGAATCATTCACGGGGCGATGATACGGGCTTCCCCAGGGAGCTGTCTCAGCAGTGAGTTTGTTCCCCAAGTTGATATCACAGTGGATAATCCTTTTTCCATGGATGTACTTAACAGCTTCTGCAGCTTGTTTGCTATAGCGGGGTCCTTGGTCGAAAGAAACAGCAGGCTCTGACATGATGCGTTCTTAGATATTTCCGTTTGGCGGATACTGCAGCGTCAGACCATGCTCGTTGAGACCCTTTGAGGCGAGGATCCGCGGATGGCTTCCATGAATCGCGAGGATCTCAGCCTCTGTTTCTCAGGGGCACATGGGTACTTTAGTATAGTTGACTAATCCATAGGGCCAATGGAACTGTCACCACCACGGCCGATGATCTCGGAGACGCCAGGAGGCTAATACCGACGAACTTCGATTACTTCGACATGGGCAGGATGAACTGGCAGGTTACTTGAAGCAGTGGGGCAAACCTCCATGGATAAGATATGTCTTCCAGAACGGGGGATATTGGCACTTACAGTGTTTAGCCAGCCCTTCGGCATCACACTTTCCAGGCTTCCCAGTCCAAGAATTGTAGAGAAGTCCGAAAGCGGCCTTGGATAAAACTGTAATGCACAGACTCCACATCAAGGAGAACATCGTGACGCGACGTCAAATCCACGGCTACGGGGTGTTGATATAGCCTCACATCCCCATTCACAAGAATGTTGGACATTCCAGCTTGTCTACACTCCTTGGCTAGCCCGCACGTGACCACCGCCAACGAGTCTCGCCATCCGAGCTTCCGCTGCGAAAGTTCTCAGCCCCTCCAACAGCAACCATGAACTGGATCAAATCGACGTTTGTCTCTCTCGCACTGGTGTCCTACTGCCAGTAATTACAGTGCTAAGCATGGCAGACTCTCATATACCGTTGGCACCGCCGAGCCCGAGTATGGCCCTGAAGCCATCCACCCCGTAACCGTTCAAGCGGGCGACAAGCCATACTCGGTCTTGACGAAGGACGACCTGAAGTGGAAGGCGATGCAGTCGACGAATGTCGAGACGCAAGTTTTCTATCTCATTTCGCCGAAGGGCGAAGTGGCCTCTATTCAAATTATATACAATAATGTCGCGTGCGTCTTGACATTCTTGTTCGGTCCAATGGGCAGCGCTAACAGACCAAAGAGGACTGATGGTGACGTGCCAACTGAACGTCAAGATCTTCAACCATAACGGCAAAGAACACCTCTGGAACTCCGACCCACTCGAGAACCACTGCTTCACCGAGGATATGAACACCCTATTCGCCGACAACCTCTCCATCGCCCTCAACGCAGAGGGCGACGCCTACGAGATCAAGTCCGCCCGGAACGAAGCGGCTCTGATCGACCTCGTCGTCAAACGAACGGCACCCGGCTTCCAGATTGGCGAGGATGGAACCACATACTTTGGCACGGACCGGAGCAATCCGTGGGGAGAGATGCGACATCGGTTCTGGGCTCGGTCGGCGGTCACGGGGACGATTCGCACTGCGGAGAAGACATATAACTTTGGGACTGAAGGGGAGGTTGGGCGCGGGGTGTTTATCCATGCAATCCAGGGAATGAAGCCGCATCATGCGGCGGCAAAGTGGAATTTCGTCACATTCCAGACTCCGACGTACTCGGCGCTCATGATGGAGTTTACCACCCCTCCGTCTTATGCGTCCACGAGGGTGAATGTGGGCGGTATTGTCACCGAGAGCGGTGAGATCCTGTATGCGGGTGGAGATAATGGTGCGAAATATACAGAGACGAAGGAAGATCCTGAGACGCTCTGGCCCGAGCCAACGAGCGCGGAATACACGTGGGGGAGCAGGGACGGACAGTTCTCTGCCGTCCTGAAAGGTCCCCTTGGAGAGCGGCAGGACCGCATCGACGTACTGTACCATATTCCGGGCGTGATTAAGTCCTTGGTCGGAGGGGTCGTCGGTACAAAGCCTTATATTTACCAGTTCGCGGACGGCCCGAAAGACTCTCTCTTTCTCTCCGTCAAGAACGGCGACAAAAAAGTCGAAGAAAAGGGAACACTCTTCGCCGAAGCGACTTTCATCTCATAGCCTGCATCACATAGCCGTAATATAGTTAATACTAGTCTCCTCATCTAAAGCATCTTCTGAAAGGTGACAGCAACCCCATACAAACTCGACGTAACAACCCGCATCTCGTCCATCCACGGCCATCATCCCGCGGAAGGATCGTTTCAACGTGCAAGGCCAGGTAAGTCGACTGTTCTGTTTGTCAACATTCATGGACTGACTATTCCCTGCATTGTAATTGCTGGTGGCTCAAAGGCATAGGACGGGAACTCGCCTGGCAGTTGACCCTGCAAGTAACCATCGTCGCTTGAGGCACAGGATCGCTCGAGGACCTCACGAACACAAGACAGCTTGGAGAATCCATGGCCTCTCCCCAAAAACTACCAACGATCCTCTGCTGCATCGCCGACGGGACATCAGAGGAGATCAGCTTCTTCGTGGATATAGATCCGCAGCATATCGAGTCGTGCTTGGAGCTGCTGCACTACTCTTCCCAACTAGATATCCGTCTGCATCTCCTTTCTGTCTAACCCAAGGGTCTGATGCGCCATGCTCGCCAGTATCGAGGGGATCCCGTATACGCACAGCTTCCTCGGCAATATGATCTCCGTGAACACGAAGGCTGCCGGCATATGCGATGTGTGGATGGCGATATACAACTGTGTTATCTCCTGCTGCTGTTTCCCGTAAGCCACCACTTCTGTTGTTATCAGCTTCACGCCATATGGTCCGCGTGCCTGCTTCACCCGCGGAATCTGGAGGAGATGGTTGAAGGAGGGCGATCGAAAGCGCAGAGGCGAGGAGACAATGGGATGATGTCGAGATGATGGACTCGTATTCTCGCCGAATCCAGAAACTTGCGACGACACTAACAAGGCTGATCTCGTATTCGCACGTTGACCGTCCCCGGTTGGCGCAAATGGTCCATCCACCCGTTGTCGATCGTGTCTCGTCGGACGAACAATCGCCCCGTTGTTCGATCTTTAAAGGGCATCAACTTGCGGGGGAGGTGCGAGAGACAGACACTGCTCCAACGAAATACAACGATTTTCCAGTCCTCACACACTCTCAATAATCGAAGATACAATGTTCTTCCGCCCCGTCAACCTCCCCCTCCCGATCTTCATCGCTAACGGCACCCTCCTCGCCACGGGTCTCCACGTCGCAATCTTCACCCGCCTCCCATGGCCCTTCCACAGAATCAACATCACCACCAAGGGAAAGGACAAGGACAAGGATAACAAGGAGAGAAAACCCCTCGAACTCTTCGCCCCGTCCCCCACAACCCCGCGAATAACCGACACAACCACCCTCTTCGGCCTGGTCACCTCCTGCCTCATGGCGCCCTACTTCCTGAGCTCGTACATGCCCATCGAGGAGAACCAGTTCCTGGCCGTATCGGTGCCGATCAGGCTTGCTGCGAGTGCGTGTTTATTCGGGCATGCGCTTTTTCGCGGGGCGGGGGGGAAGATGAGTGTTGAGGGGTATTGGGAGTTTTTGGGGTTTGCGGTGTTGGACTTGGCTGCGTCGGTTCATGTGGGATATACGCTTGGGAGGTTTGATGGGGTTGTTCCGGGGTTCTTGTAAGGGTGTTGGATACCTGGTAAAAATATCGGATCTTCATTGCGTTTGAACATCAGTATGATTTTTCTGATGAGTGGGCTGGAGACGAGAAGCCGGACCATTTCATGGTATAATCATGCATTTCAACACCCAGCTCAAAAATTGTACAATACCCTCCTCACTACTCATTCCAGGCGGACTAATGATCAAAAACAAGAGGTTTACGATGTAGAGGATTGGATCTGAGTCTCTCGGAGTTCTATCACCGGCTTCCCTTAAAAAACCCCTATCGGCAAGTCTACGGGTTTGCAGACCCGTAAGAAATCAATTTCTACGGAGCCGAAACAGACTGGAACTGAAGAAAATAACGGTACAACATAGTTATCGGAGACTGGAATATATAAGTCCGATATAACTCCTGTATATGCACTCTTATGTCTTCCGTTCGCAGCAGCCCCGCCCCCCTCCCCCCTCCTCAGTCAAGAGAATCAACGTGGGTCGAGAATGGATGAGTGAATCGGCTCCACGGGAGAAGACTAATGAGAAACCATCCCAGTATCAGTAACAAAAACAGGGATCGATCTCCCGTGCGGCTCAAAACCCCGCATTGCCCGGGCACTTCGATCCATGCAAGGGGTGGGGGTTGCGGCCGTGGACCCTCGGGTCTATGCCAGCGTCCTCAGCCCGGTGGTTGCCTCGGACTCCGACAATAATGCCATTGTTCTTCGGCCGTATCAGGGTGCGTGCGCATCCTCGCATGCTAATAATGGCAACACAACACCTTGAAGGCAACAATTTGAAGGCAAGGCTGCCGGACAAGGCACCAAGACGGCCTCGTGTGGTGCGACTCTCGAAACGCTCGCCATCTCGCGAGGAAAGACGGAACCCCGACCTGAATGGATGGATCGATGAGCCTCGCTGGAGTAACTTTTGACTTTAGTCGGAGTTTCGCCGCGGAGTGGGAATGTAGGACCGACTTCGAAAAGACTCATTGCGCCTTAGAGGATTGGATTATCAATCAACCTTGCCGCCCCCACGGAGTACCGGAGCCGGGGAGACGGGCGCAGAGCCTCAAGAAGAGCCTCAGCCTCAGCCGCACGAATGGAAGCAAGAAACTGTCGATGTGCATTTCGTACCTGCCGATGCGAGTTGCCCGAGGCGACGCGGGTCGATCTGTGTACGGCGAATAAGAAGAATAATAACAATAACCGTCCCCATCTCATCCAGCCTCTCGCGCGCTGCGGATGCCGAAGGTGGGGGACCTAGGGATTGTCTAACCCTAACTTCACACAAGTAGGTATGCTTTTGCCCGGGTAAGTCGCCGTCCTCCAGTGGGGGTGTGAAGGCGTAGTAATGGTAAGGGTATACTGCGAATGTATCACAGCAGTGGGCTAGGGCTATCTGCCGCGTGCAAAAATTGGGGTCATCGTGTTCACACTCATCAAATTCTGTGCATTTGTGTAATCAACCTCCCCTATTATTATATTAGTATTTTAATTATTTAATTATACTTAGATAGTATTCTTATAAGATTTAATAATTTAAATAGCTTTAAAATTTATAAAAAATAGCTAAATTTATACTGTTCTTAAAGGCTAAGAAAAATTTATTACATAAATGCACATAATTTGGTGAGAGGTAAACATGATGGCCCCAATTATTGCACACGGCAGATTCTTATCGCAGTACTAGGCTTAACTTTATCACGGGGCTGCGTTGGGTACTTCTCAAAACCTGGACAGAGATTGATACATGGATCTCATGCCTACTCGGGCTAAGCAGTCGTCTAGAGTAACAGCCTATATGTCATAACCAGCCTGGTAAACATATCCTGACACCCTGTAACTTAAAACTGAAAGAGTATGCCAATCACCGCGCGACAAGAGTCACCTTCGTGCGCCAATGCGGTTCAGCGTGCTCCAGTAGGAACCAATCGCGCCACCCATGCTTCTTCGGGCTGGATACGTGGCATTATCAGCATTCACACACATGCATCGGCGGTCGTTGGCGGTTTTTCATGAATCCAGAAGGATCAATCTCGATATCGAATTTCCGATAGGGGTGGCCACAGCAAAGGTACAGCTCTGCCCAGGTGAGGCTGTGTGTTCAGATATAGTAGTTAGCGGGCACAGGACTCAAAACGACGGCTCGTAATAACGTCCACGGTTGGGATGGGGCGGACGTACTGCTGACCGAGATAGCTCCGGGGTCCGCTAAAGTAAAGAAGCAACCATTTATCCTGTGCCTTTCCGTGATCGCCTAGCCAGCAGTCAGAGATGATATTCATTTAGAATATGGAAGTACGTACACGTAATTACATGAAGAGACATGCATAGAGAGGCGTAGAATAGATCAATGGGTGAGCCGCTATTCTTCTCGAACGTCTCGCATAGATCGAGTACCCGAGCCCCCATTCATCCCCCAAACGACAACAACAACGACAAGGAGACGAACGATTCCCTCGACGATCTCCTGAACGTTCCCAACGCCCTTCCTCGAGAACCGTCAAGAGAGAACGTGCATCCTCCCCATTGGCCTCGCGATACGTCAAAAACCCAAACGAGGGGCGATCTCCGCCGAAGCTGTAGTAGAGACTTCCTCCTCGTCCCACGGTTATGCGCATTGTAGGTCTCCATATACGCGGCCTGGAAGTGGAAGTGAAGCTTGTCGCGAGGATCGATTAGTCCACGACATGACGACTGGCGCCCCGACGAGGCTACGGTTAAGGTTCTTACCTCGTTTGGTCCGATTCGGGCGATACCTTATCCACTGAGACAGGTCAAGTCAATGCAAAGTGCCGTTCAGGATGCGAAGAGCTGCGAAGGTCTTGCCATATTTTTTCGTGGAGTTGTCCCAAGGTATCCATGGATGAACAAACGATTTGCTCGGGAGAAATCAACATACGCTCTGTACAGGCGAGTCAGGGCAGCCAGTCGGGGTCCCGGGAAGGGCGCGAGAGGGTGCCAATAGAAAGTGTAGGCGGCGTGGTACAGAAACTAGGTCTGGCCGGCCGCGATGGCAAACAAGAAAGAACTGGAAGCGTTTGCGTCCATCTCGCGCGCTATGCCCAATAGTTGGTTGGGAGCGTGCTGCCGGTGGCCCAATGGACGAGTCGAAGAGTTAGTTGATTTCTCGACACCGACAGCGGTTCAAACAAGACTAATATATACGATGTTACAAGTTCGTGTGTACCAACGTTATGCGTTGAGAGAATATAGTATAAAAAATTCATATTCTGGGTGGGCACAGACATATGGCCTTGAAAAATAACTTGCCGACAGAACCACCATGTAAGACAGTAATAAACAACGTTGTTTGTGCTTGCACACCCAGCAAGGTTCTTGACCCGTCTGGCCTCCTGGTCCAGCCTCAACTTCCCCTCCAGCGCACTGCACGAGTTCCACGAGGGAATGCCTGAAAATCACGCTATTGGACATGGTTGTAATCCCCCAAACACGCTAGGATGACCAGCTAACCGCTCAAGTACAAAAGAGACCCATCCATGCACATCCAAGCTGTCCACTCCACCCCTGACTCTCTGTCCGGGCCGCTTGTCCCCGCTGTCAGCTCGGGCACACCCCCCACTGCACCGCTGATCCCCTGGGTTTGGCCTGAGGATGCCGTCGTCGTGTCCCCTGGTTACGCTTTTGTGACACTTGCTTCTCATGCACCCGATAGCCGCACAGAGCTTTGTCGATACTACCTAAAAACGAGGACAGATTGGTGGAACGTCCTACCTTTGACGCTGACCAGGTATATTGTCCTAATATTTCCACTTCTAGTCTCGGCTGTTCGACTCGCTGACATCTGACTCCCCACATTGCAGACATCCGATGATGGGTCTTCCGTCTCAGTGACGATTATCAGTCGTTAGTGCTGGAGATGATCATGAGTGCGACAGCCGAGTCGATGAGCTGATGATGCAATGGTGAATCGTTCGGACGGTTGGCCTCGCTGCGGAGCGGTATCCTGGATTATCGGTATGAGAACTGGAGATGATATCATGCATACCGTGCTGGGTCATATTGGTGCGTTGTGTGCAAAATCCGGCTATGGTTTGTATAACGGGGTCAGGGTTCCAGCGATGAGAGGCCTCAGGACCATCTGGACATAGGGTGAGCTGGACATCCGAAGGTGATTTCAGCTCGACAGCTGACTTGACCATAGACACCATGTTTATAACCTCAAACTCAATGGAAAGCTATACTTAGCGCCCATACAAGACTACGTCCAAATGAGCTCCTCTAGCTACATCCGTGTATCCTGCAGAACAGCAAACGCAGAAACTTCTCGACGTCGGGACAGGAACCGGAATCTGGGCCAAGTATACTCTTTGGCCTGACGATAATCGACGGGGCTAATAGTAGACCGTTGCAGGGAATTCGCAAACCTTCACCCTTCGCCCTCCGTCATCGGCACTGGCCTCTCCTCGATCCAAATCAGCTGGGTTCCGCCGAACATTCAATTCGAAGTCGATGACTGCTGCGATGAGGGGCTGTATGGCAAGGACGCTTTCGGCTTCGTACACGTCAGGGGATTTTACGGGTGTGCGGCGGACTGAGATGCATTCTATACACAGGCATGCACTTTACGGCCATGTACTCATTGTTAAGGTCGACCGCTGAGTTTCTGTCTTCTGGTCAGCGACATAAAGCCCGGAGGCTACATCGAACAAGTGGAACAGTCCGTTGTCCCCAGGTCAGACGACATGACGACCGACGGCACACTCTTTGAAGAGTGGGCAAAAGTCTCCCTGCAAGCAGGCGACGCATTCGGGAAATCACTCCGCATGCTCGATGAATCTCGCGACAGAAGGATCAAAGCCGGCTTCGTTGACGTCGTGGAGCGTCGGTTTAAGGTACCCATTGGTTGGCTGGGCACAAGATCCTCGGCTAAAGCAGCTGGGATTGTTTAATCGGCTGCAATGGGAGGAGGGGATCGACGGATGGAGTATGTTTCTGTTGACAACAATCCTCGCGGTACGTCTTGTTTGACCGTGGGAAGTTCATTGACACTTGCTGCAATCCGTGGAAACAGTGGAGCCGTGAAGAAGTAGAGCTGTACTTGACGCACACGCGTAAAGCTCTCCGCGAACCCAGGATCCATGCAGATCAGGAATAGCAAGTTTTGATGAATACGGGAGAGACATGGCTGCGGTACTGACAGTGGGAATAGTACTATGGTCGATGGCAAGAACCCAGAAAAGCAGACGTGGCTTGCCTCAGCTGGGTGAGGCGAGAAGAGTCGTTCCCTGTATCATAGGTTCAGATCAAAATTGTGAAAGTACGGCTGATTCCAAGGTTGATGGAGCTGAGAGAGCGCCACCGGCAAGGGAACTGGCATTTAAAGCCCATTCATTGAAGCCTGCAGCCTGCAGGAAAGAAGGCTCCCTGCTCGTCGTCTGAATGCTATTGGTTTCGCGGGTGCTTTCGAGCGCGTGGCTGTGCTCCACAAGACGGTGGCTAATCTTTTATGAGCCAGTCTTATATGCTCTTGAAAAAGGACATGTAACATTTTGAGGCTCTCGCCCTGTAATTGGTTCAATGCGACAGCCTTGTCCATGCGTCTGTGGCGATTATAAAAACGGGGGCAGCCACCAACAGGATAACAAGTTCGACGTCAACACGACCAGCGCATATCTTCAACCGAGCTGGGCTCAGTGTCTCAGCTCTTCAGAAGGCGAATTGGACACAGAGGAATATCATGATTCCCTCCTGACTCGGCAAACGACCTGAATCGGGGCTTCGCGAGACCGTGGCTGACCTGGCATTTGCGAGCCTCCCCTGCTCGCCGACCACTACGGGCGAAGATATCGGTGTCCATCTCACCCAGGCGCATCACTGCCGCAGGTTTTCCTTCAAGCGGGTCCAATACCACTGACATCGCCTCCGCTGCAGTCAGTCTTCAAGCAGATGACCTGTTACTCCATAAACGATTTCGAATGGAGCTCGGCAACGGTTGGTAAACCTGGGCGGGTCGATGAGAACAGGGTAGCCATGCATATAGCCTGTCCAGTTACGAGGAAAGGAAGGCCCTGGATGGGCCCATACGTTGCAAACCCGACCACATACCCACCTATGCAGAGGGGCATGTGAAACAATGCATCAAACACTAGGAGTCCACTGCTCGAATACACGTACTATGCTGCAGCATGTTTGTCACTGCATGTTTACTGTCTCACGCTTTGGCATTGATGAGGCTGGTATGACTCTTATCCAGGCTTGCGTTACTGGGGTAGAGTCAACCACACTGACTTCCAGATGAGCCGATCGCCATAACACTCACTTCCAGGACGGACATGGTTCGCAGAGGTGGCTCTTCCACCGTCATGACACAAGGTCTTCTGAGGATTCGCCATCTGCTCCGCAAGACCAGCACCTGTCGTGACATAAACCCCGCTGGAATTTCTGATCATGGAATATCGGTATGGTTGGAGGGATGCAATGACCCAGTGAGCTTCTGCCATCGGCTAAGGGTTGTTTACGGCCTTACAACCTCTGGGTACGCCCAATATCAACCCATGTCTCGACATTACGTGTTAAATGCGCCGGAGAAGGCGTGGGAGCGCAACCTCATCGCCACAACCTTGTCGATGGGTCCAAAAGCCGCTCAGACATTGGAGTTTTACGGGTATTTCAGTAGTTAACTAGATGTTTCCTAGCCTAGCCGAGTATAGGGTTTCGCACGCGGTTTCCATGGTAGTTAAAGGCGACGGCGCGCCCACATTGCGCCAATGATAAGAAAGAGCTTCGCCGTCGGGCGCTGTGACTTCGACAGGGTGGGTTCCCAGGAGACAAAGACCAGGACAATTACAAATACCTGGGTACCTGTAGTCCTGTTCTCAGAATACTTTGTTAGGAGAGGGACATCGATTGGTTACGAAGAAAGGCACACCTGCATTCCCTTGAGGTTTCGACACTGTGGTTGGGGGCTAAGGCTGAGGGTGGCATGGATCGAAGTCTCGGCCTGATCCGCCCTTTTGCCCTTTTTACCCTCGCGAACGCAGCTAGGACACCCTTTCATGAGTCCCAGGTTTTACGACGTTGATAGCCCTGTGACGTGGCCGCGTGATTTCCAGGTTGTGTCAGTTGGCTGTAATGGTAGGTCCGTGAAATTTTCGTACTGGTGGGGGGTAGTAGTAGCCTTGCGGTATTTCGAAGATATGGGGAGGTGGACTTGACTCCAGCGCTGCCTGGGAGAAGCCCCCGAGAAGCAATGCTCAAGAGCCCCCTCGCTGGGGTTTGCCTCGATACGAGGAAGGAAGGCATCTATCCTTATTCTGGGAGGAGTCAACGCCGACCTTCCCAATGCATTCTATCTCTTGGTTGCGCAGCCCCAGCCATTGCAACGTCTCAAGTTCGAGAGCCGCATTCCATGATCTATGGGTATAAAACCGGCTTTCCCCTCTCGTTTCCATCCTCAACATCTCAACCCATACGTCTGAGCCCCCACAGTATCCGTCTTTGTTGTTGTCTGTGCTTTCCTTCTGCTTCTACGTTCACGTCTAGAAAATGCCTGGCACATACGTTGAACCGCCTACAGAGCAGGTCTCGTTCCCCTTCGATCCCAGCCCTTTGCAGAGAGACTATCTGCCCCTGTTCAACCAGAACTTCACCCCGAGGTATCTGTACCGCCTCGTTGCCCCCCAGACTGCTGGTACCACCTCAAGCTCTGCCGTTATTCCCCCTTCTGTGCAGACAAGTCCGCCAGATATCTTTCATCTTCCTGCCCCGAAAGCCGCCAATCTTCTGCTGAACCACCTGCTCTGGCAGCGCGGCCATGAGGATGGGTGCAATCTCATGAGCTGGACAACCTCACTGCTTTTTGCGCTTCAGTACGCTTTGTATCGTCACCGCAAGGACGGTGACGATCTCCGATATATCTCTCTAATCATTATAGATACCACCCTATTCCCAGCAGGGACATTCATACAGGACATGGAAATTATGCGCTGTTTTCAAGCTGCCGACACGAGAATGCAGAAATTTGTTGAATACCGACAGACTGAATACTATTTCGGAGAGTATCTTACCCAAGGCCGACTAAATGTCGAAGGCCGGTGCGTGTGCACCCCAGTCCAGCGGATGATTAGCTTAGGGCTGTTTGAACTGCAGCCAGCACTAGCAGACACTACACAGTGGCATTGCTGGCCGAAGAGGGTCCTCGACTACCGAGAGCTCTTCACAAGCGCAAGATGCGTTCCGGCAACCGAGGAGGACGTGGAGATAGCCGTGGACATCGCGACACAGTGTTTTGGAGGGAAGTGGACGGCTCCCGGGGTCCTCATGCTTCTTGCTTTGCAGCCACGAAAGCGGGCTGATAAGATTATTGGGGAGGGGTTTAAGTCGAGGTTCACAGGTTTGTGTGATGTACTTCCTGGTTGAGTTGAGCATGAGTTAAGAGACGACGCAGAGGCGGAGATAAAGGAAGCGGCTTTGCATCGGGTCAAGATCGAGAGCAGGCGCCTGCCAGAGGTTGCACAGTTCAAGGTATTGGTTGCATTTATTCAAAGGATCTATTCGCTGTCGGAATACGAAACTGTTGTTCGATCCGTGCAGCGACTTTCCGTGGACGAAAGTGAATAGAAGGCGTGAACACAACCGGGAGCGACGCTTACCCTACAGCAACATCTGCGTGGTGGATTTTTTATAATTGTCAGTTTGTTTGGATGGTTGATCTAACACGAGTTCAGCATATGGTGGCTCGAGTGACCTTTGTTTGATATTCTAGATTGGGTTCATGATGCTTCTGTGTCATCCGAAGTTGATATACACCTCTGGGTACCTAATGTTGACAGTCCAATTTGTACGCACGATCATCGTCCTGTTCTAGATATGCTGTATCCCCCGTTTTCTCCCCTGTCTTGCGAAGTCTCTGACGAAGCGATGACTCCTCAGTATCCGCCGCGATCCGCTGACACGGCCAGCAGACCCCTCGAAGACTAACTGTCAAATTAGACACAGCTAGCCCCAAGGAACATGTCGAGGAATGCCTTGGAATACGTCATCGCCGCAAGCTGCAATCAATAGGAGGTCTGTCCGATAATCGCAGACGCATCAACCAAAAAGACGGTACATGACGCAAGGGCCTATCTCGGGCACAGCACCTCCAATGCTACAACCCCAGCCTTTTAGTTCGATGAAGGAGCTGGATCCCATTAGGCACCCACTTTTCGATGTGCTGGCACCCCGCGCAGTGATCATCCCGATCCCAACACGTCGATCATTCTGGCGGTGTCTGTCGAGATGGTATGGTTCACGATCACTGTCCTCCGCGCAAGTGAACAAGTGGACCAGTGAAGTTAGTTCGCTCAGTTCCTTCCTTTTGCAGCCTGAGGCCCTCGTTGGTTTCGATATCGAAATTGAGACCAGTTCGCCTTGCTGGGGCTGTGCTGTACTTGTGGTGGGTCGAAAACGTGGCCATCCCACCCTCTCGTTGCCCTGGAGTGAGGGGCATCTTGACTCGGAGTATTTTTCCGCTCGTATTTCCACATCCCCATCAGCTCATATCGAGACGGTTGTTGCCCATTTCCGAATCCTGGGTCGTCAAATGGTGCTTTTAAGAGGCCCATGAAGATCTACAACTCGCTGCGCTCTATACGTCCTTTTTCCCTGCCCCTAATACACGAAGTATCTTTCATCTGTCATCTACTCTTGCGGAAGTTGTTCTGGGACTAAGGTTGATATTAATCTCCAGCGGCGTTCGATTCTGCATGACACTGGGTACCGTGATAAGATTCAATGAACAACGCGATGAGTCACTCTCAAAACGCTAATGAATTCCTCCCTTCCATTGAGATATGAGACCTCTTTGTCGAACTTCGTGCTCCTCTCTTTGTCTGATGTCTCGTTTGACGTCCCTTGTAGGTTCACCCGAGTCGCGATGGTGAAAGGCGAGGCCCTAGAGGATTATAGATCTAGTTTGTCTGAATAATGACTACTAAAGGGATAACTAAATGATAGTTTAGATACTAAGCAGTTGAAAGCATATATAAACAGCCTCCTAAACTACAAACTTCCAGCTATATTCATTGGAAAGACGTCACTTCCTGGGTAGGTCCTTTGTCAGAAAGCGTAGTTAATGAAGATTTAACAAGCCCCTTTGAATGAGAAAACCTTCTTTCAAGTTCAATCATCCTCTTTCTGTACAAGTCATTAAGAGTATCAGTTCTTTTAACCTCACCTTGTTCCAAAGATTCAAAGCAAGCAAGATAAACAAAATCGTCTATATAACATCTGACTTTCCTACACATTCCAGCATCATCACTTGCAATCCATCTACTTCTTACCCTATATCCATAAAATGGCCAGCCTCAAGAAACTCGGAGCATCGAAGCCCAAGACCTCCAAACAGACACGCCCCCCAACACCATCGCCATCACCCCAATATATCCCCGAAACGAAGCCCATCGACGAATCCCCCTCTACACAAGCGAAACTGCGCAAACGCGATCGCCTCCGCAAGTGTCTCAAGAAATGCACCAAGCCATTTAAGCGTCTCTGGCGACCCGTCTTGTATATCGCGGCCGCGCTGGGAGGCTGTTTGATTGGAGCTATTGTTGTCCCGGTCTTGATTGTGGGGGATATTGTTTGGGCTATTCTGGCTCCTTTTCTTGCGTGTCCTTTGGCTGCTATTGTTGCGCTTTTGGATCAGTGAGAGAGGGAGCTGATGGTCAGAGGCCCATGGGTGGGCGGGTGGCTCCCTGACCTGTCCTAGCTGGATTTGGTATATGTTCTTTTGTTGCTTAGATGGGGCTTTTTAGATCTGCTTTGATGTGTTTCTTGTGTTCTTTCTTTATTTTTAGGGTTATTGGCATACAATTAACAATTGCAAGTACATGTCTATCCAGAGAAAATTCATCGTCGGTGACATGGACAGACAGCTATACTCATAGTATAAAACCATTCTATTCAAGCAATCGATACAGCTGGCTCAAGGGTTCTGGGCCAACAAAAGTAAACAGCGCTTGTTGAATATAGCCTATTTTTTAACCTGAAGCACGCTGGCATTATAATTATCCAAGATCTTTGTGTTTCCAACCCTTTCAACCTTGACCCTTTATTTGTGCTGCCCTAAAGCCCTTCTCTTTATGAGGCTTCAAGGTAGAATCAATTAGAATAGCCATTGATTTGTTCTTACCCATATACTTAATCCCTAAGCCCTACCCTTCCAACCACCACCAATATACAATGACTGACTGGTTTAAGATTCAAAATGTCTCAACACACATCCTCATCCCCCTCCTCTACCGAACCTGGAAGGCCACCGGTCCAGAACAGCTGGGAAATCAACAACGAAACCCCATTTCTGCCAGAAAGACCCCGAAAACGCGATTATTTTTGCAGGGGTCTGAAGAAATGTGCCAAGTTGCTTTTCGATCACTGCTTTCCTGCCTTGTTCACTATTGGGGTTGTAGCCGGGGGCATTCTTGTCGTGGCTCTAGTATTACAACTCTTCGGGTAGTATAAGTTTTGGCTGGCAGCGTAGTTCTACACGACATATAAGGTTATACTACCATAATAGTCAATGGTATTGATTCCCTCGCCTAAACCGGGGGCACGTAACTTGGTAAATCAGAAGCATGTGCTGTCTGTGAATGTGATTGGGCAATGAGTTAATCAGTAGGTCTCAACGTTCGACCTCGGATATTTCCGTGGGAACACGCCCTTTTCATGCTGTCCAGCACTGCTCGATATTCTGGAGGTACGAATGATTTCTGGTTGCGGCGCCGGAGATTATATTTGCCAGTGGCCGAGAGATCGAGTGAACCAGCGGTTTTAAATAGCCGCCATGACCCTTCACCAACAATTAAGCAATTTTCGCGAGAGCTCCCGGGATCCTTCCGTGGAAAATCCGGTCGACGAACCCATTCGTGCTCGCCTGTACGAGTCGGAGAGTCGGAGAGTCAGGATTCGCTATTCGCACCTCTGGCTAACCAAGGGTTTCTCGAACATGGCGCAGTCTAGACCCCGCTGACTCGATTACACACCATTCGTCATTCTTCACGGATAAACGGCGAGCGACGAGGCACGGGCTGAAATGCTGACCCCTCACGCCTGGGTTTACGCACTCACCTTCACCATCGACAGGACTTTGGTAGAGATATTTTCGTTGTTTTTCTTTTGAGCTGGTCAAGGTTCGATGGTCCAGCAATCGACTGTGAATAACCGCCGCGTGTCGCTTGCCTGTGTGCCTTGTCGCTCGAAGCATCTCCGCTGCGATGCCACGACCCCCGCGTGCACCCGCTGCCGCTCCGAGAACCTGCAGTGCCTGTACGTGAAGTCGCGACGGGGAGGGCGGCGTCCAAGGTCGTCTTCCACGCAGCTGCCGGCTGAAAGCTCGATCCCACAACCGCAACAGCCACTCCCTCCGCTGCCCGTCCGCGTTGCGTCGCAGCCGGGTTCAGACGACCGGAGCACCTCTGAGCCGGCGACGGGCTCACTGCACAGCGACACGCTGGGCGACTCCTCACTCAGTGAGCAATTCTTCTCGCAGTACTACTCCTTCTTCCATTCCTCGCAGCCATGTGTTCTCCCACTGTGGGCGCTGAAGCGACGACTCGCCAGCGACGGCCGGCCACTCCAGACACTCGTATCCGTGGTCCAGTACATCGGCTCCGTCTTCGCGAAGTCGGTGATCTCTGCGTCGATGAAGGCTGAAGCGGAGCAGGCTGTTGCGTCGATTGGCGTCAATGCGCCTATCACAGGATTCGACGTGCAGGCTACCTTGTTACTCTCCATAGCGATTTACTGGGGCGACGAGCCTGAAAAGGCACTGGGTTTACTCGACAGAGCGATCGCCATGGCATTGGAACTGGGTATGAATAAGCGGGAGTTTGCGTATGAGAATGGGAATAATGATCCGCTGCTCGAGGAGTGCTGGCGGCGGACGTGGTGGCAGGTCTACGTGACGGATGCACATATAGCTGGGAGTACGAGTGTGTTTCCATTTCGGACGAGTAAGGTTGAGATGAACGTCGACTTACCCTGTGACGAGGAGGAATACGAGTCTGGGGTAACATTATATGTCTATCTTCTAGATGCGGCTGGCTGACTTGCCTTGGTAGAATATCCCCCGCGCGAGAACACTGCAGGAGTACGACATGCGCGAGTTCCTGGACGACGAGGAACGAGTGTTTTCATCATTTTCAGAGTTTGTCGGCCTCACGCGCAGCCTGGATCTCGCTTTGCGCGCTCGCCAGAATATGACGATAGCCAACGCGCCGGCTGTCTGCGCCAACACCGATGCCAGCGTCACAGCATGGCGCTCCCTGCTGCCCCCGAGCAAGAAAGCCCTCGTCCGAGAAGACGGGTCCTTCGACGAGCTGCTCTTCAAGGCGAACATCATCATCCATACGTATGTCCTGCACCCCGCCTATACCTGGCAGACGATATGCTAACGCACGGTACGGTAGATATGTGGTCGACCTGCACCGCCAGCTCTCAACACTGGCATACAGCCCTATCGAGGCTATAGCACACTGCACGCCGACTGCGCCACCAGAAAGTCTTCGCGGCTGCAACTCCCCCGAATGCCAGCTTCACACGGCCAAGGTCCTCCGCTCCATCGACCAGTTCGACCACCTGCTAACCCTCCCAACGAACATCGCGACCCACACGCCCTTCATCATCTGCATGATCGCGAACACGGTCATCGCGCATCTTGCCGCCTGCCGCTTCCACTACCAGGGCGACAAGTTGAACCTCGCGCGGGAGCGCATCCGCCTGAGCATGGGCGCGTTGAAGATCCTAGGCGAGTACTGGCCGATGGGGCTGCGGACGTACAGGGAGGTCGGGATCGTAGCGAGGGAGATTCTGGGATTGAAAGAGCAGCAGACGCAGGTCGTCGAGGTTGCGACGAGACAGATCACCGTCCCGGCTGAGACGAGGCCTGCCCCTGACCCGCCGTCTGAGGCTGGGAATGCGATACCTGATGTATCTGTCTTCCTGGACCAGCCGTCGCTCGAGGACCTCCAGCTTCTGGACTCGAATTTTGATTTCTGCGGGTTGTTTGATATGAGCGTTGCATCGATGGCGGTTGTATAGAAAAGAATCTCCACTAGTCAATGAGCATCAACTGAAAAACTCACATAACGCATTTAAAACTGGACATGTCCGGTACAGAAGACCTGTGCGGATCGAGTTGAGAGTGCCCAGCCGTGAATAGGCTACCCGCGTATTGAAGCCATGTAAAACCCACATCGATATCCACCAGCCCACGAACCCAGCATGCTGGTACTCTCGGTGCACTGGACTCAACCGAATCATTTCCTTCTCCTTTCGTTTTCCTCATTTCGGATCTGCGCCCATGAGCGATGAACCGCCCAAGCCCCGCCCCAACAAGCGGGTGTCCAACGCCTGCATCCCCTGTCGCTCTCGGCATCAACGCTGCGACTCCGCGACCCCGTCCTGCTCGCGGTGTCAACAGGAGGGTTCGAGATGCGTATACGTCAAGTCGCGACGCGGGGGCGTTCGTCGTCGCAACCAGAGTCAACCATTTACCGCGTGCGTGCCGACACAGCTGCACTGGCCAGGCCCCGGCCCAGCACAGCAGATAACCCCGAGGCCATCAATCTCGCCGCAAAGCTCCCTCGCACATGGCCCGAGCGGTACCGAGAACGGATACAACCCCAGCACTCTCTTCGAGGAAAACGCAACGGACGCAGCCGAGAACGAGTTACTGAGCCTATACTACTCATACTTCCACGCGGCGCATCCATGCGTCCTCCCACAGTGGTCGCTACGGATCCGGGCTGCGCTCCAGCCAGCCTCGATCGAAGTCTTGATGACCATCCTGCAATATATCGGGTCCCTCTACTCGCCCGCCGTCGAGTCCGCCGCACTCGAAAGCAAAGTCCTCGACGCACTGAACACCCTCCGCGGCTCCGGGCGAGATCCCTCGCCGTTCGAAATCCAGGCACTGCTTCTGTACTCTGTTGCCGTGTACTGGTGCGATGAGATCCAGAGGTCGTTGGATCTGCTTGACGAGGCGATCTGCGGCGCTGTGCGGATTGGGATGAACACTAGTGTGTTCGACGAGCGGTATGGCGAGGGGGACGCCGTGCTCGAGGAGAGTTGGAGGCGCACGTGGTGGGTGGGCTATCTGTGTGCGTCGCATGCCGCGGGGAGTACGCGTACCTTTCCATCGAAGATGAGAGGGGATTCCCGTCTCCGTGCGGCTGCCGTGTGAGGAGGATCTATATGAGGCTGGCGTATTCCTTTCCCTTTCCTTTTCCCCTGATATCTATCCAGTGATCATCTACTTACCTTGGTGGTACTTAGAACATCCCCCCCGCCCCGAGCGTGGACGAGTACGAAATGCGCGAGTTCCAGTCCGGCAGCGTGTGCTTCTCGTCCTTCGCCGAGCTCATTGGGATAGCCCGCAGCCTGAACTTCGTACTCTCGGAGCACTGGCGTACAGGCGTCGAGGCAGCGAGTCGCGTCTGCGCGAACGCCGACACGGCCATCCTCGCCTGGCTCCTTCTCCTGCCCACGCAGAAGCAGAATCTCGTCCACGAGAACGGGAATGTGGATCAGCTTCTCTTCCGCGCGCACATGCTCATATATACGTACGAGCTTTCCCGCATACCCCTCCAACAGCATCCCCGGCATGAATATCGAAGCTAGGGTTAGGGCAGGGAAGGGGTAGGCTAATGCTGGATTGGATGGATGGATATAGGTACATCGTCGACCTCCACCGCGAACACTCCGACCTCCTACACACCTCCATCGAATCGATATCCCGGCGCTCGCCGCGCCCCCCGCCCCTCTCGCTCTCGCTCTCGCGTGACCTAACCTGGTCCCCGCTAAACCCACGCACGAATATCCACACGACGAAAGTCCTAACAGCAATCGACAAGATGAACGGCCTCCTCACCCTTCCCACGCACCTCTCGCTCCATACGCCCTTCATCATCTGCATGATTTCGAACACGGCGATTGCCCATCTCTCGGCGTACAAGTGGGTATATGAGGGGCCGAGACTGTCGATTGAGCGTGAGCGGATTAGGCTTGTTGTTGCGGTTTTGAAGACGCTGAGCGAGTTCTGGCCGCTGGGGAAGAGGACGTATTGTGAGATTGTCACGATCGCGAGGGATATCCTGCGGGATTCGCCGCCGGGAACGGGTGTGGGCGTGGGGGTGGGTGCTGGGGTTGAAGTTGATCTCGGGTTAGGGTTTTCTACGGCGACGTCGGGGATTGATGTTGGGTATTTTGCTGTTGAGTCTGGCCATGAGGAGAGGGCAGTCGGGGCTTGAGGGTGAGGTGGGAGAGGATAGCGCTCGGGGTGTCCGAGAACCTCAGCTCTTAATAATGTGCCGCGATAATATAGAGCAATAATGGTGAGTTGCAACCTCCCGAGCATGTCCAGCTTAATCACACGGTTCAATATTGCAGTAATTCTTCGCAAATGACTAACTACGGGGAATTACTTTTGCGTGTGATATACTAGGGCTCCTCCGTCGGCCATGGATCTTGCAAGAGCTCCTTGGCCGTAGCTCTCTGCTCGGGCATCCAAGTGACAGCTCTTCGGTGGAACCGGAGAAAGCCCGACTTATCCTCCAGCCGAGTATTGAGAGCCTCCATTGTCCACCCTTCCGGAATGGGAGCAAGGCCCAGCCAGTTTCCTGATCTCGGGGTCAGTGACCGTAGCACACTGTAGTAATTCAGTTCGGATAGGATACCTTGCTCATCCCAGAAGTCTGCTCTCCTGTCGGGGTTTTCGCGAGAAAATCACGCGGCGGCGGCCCTAACGCTGCAATCAGCTGGGAGAGATGAGCAGAATCGTAGCGGTCCCCGGCCTTGTCCCGCCTGTAAAGAGTAGTTTCGGTTCCAAGAGGTCCCAATCCTGCTGTTAGGAATTGATTAGTCTTCACGAAGCACGGCGAGGTATATGAACAAGTAAGATAGGCCTACCGTCAGTCCAACGCTCCAGATATCCACGGGGTAGCTCCATCCCACGTAAAGTAGTGTTTCGGGAGCCCGGTATTTCAAGGGCATTATATCGCCGCCATGAGGTCCTGGGCCGATTCTGGCCTCGCCGAAGTCGGATAGCAGCGTTGGACCTGCTTGAGGACGCAGGAGGCGCGAGAGATAGATGGTTCGTGAGGACGAGACTGGCTTGCGGCCCACGGGGGATGTGAATTCCTTTTCCTCAAGATCTCTCAAGAGGCTATTGTCGTAAACCCGAGAAGCACGTTGCCGTGATGTATATCCGCGATATGTCGGCACGAAAAAGTTGAAGTGAAAAGAGAATTATACGGGTCAAAGGACGATACAAGTGTGGACAACTTCTCCCTGCAAATGGAGAAAATCCAAGGCCTGAAGAATCTCAATAATAGCGCCCTTGACAAGGTCCTCGTCAAATCCATCTGGCCTGAACACTATTTTTATGTCACGCAGGCTTATCTACGCGGGATCAAAGACAAGGATAACATACTTTCCGTGTGGATTATCGACTTGGAAAGAGCTTAACAGCCTCCAGATGTTACTTTGTCCGCGATGCGCACTGTTTGCGATGCGAGGGGCAATATGGTCGTAGAATGGAAGTTCACGATAAACAAACAATATATGCACATACACCTTTAGAGCAACATACCAACGAGCTCTGCAATGGTTAACCAAACATTTAAACGCAAAACACTCGTACATATACTTTAGATCTTCCGCTAGCCAAGTAGTCGCCGAAGAACCGAAACCAAGTTTCACGAGAATTTGGTTGTGGTTTTGGAAAATCTTATCGAGTTGAACTGATTGGCTTGATAACCAGGCAACTTCTCATCTTCCACAAGCTAATCCTTCCTGATAGTTGTAAAGCCACTAGATGGAAGCGACCGTGGCTCTTCAGGAGCGTTTGACGTTGATTTTCGACGCAGCTGCAGGATCGAGGGTGACTTCGAAGATGTGTTGCTCGCCCAACCTAGGTAACACAGTTCGGTCCCCCATTCTCCTCAAGAAGATTTACTTCACTTACACCTGAGTAGCTCTCGAGCAGCAGGTGGGCTGATCGGATCGACGGTCTCGACCAACGCGTTGTACCTTGGTTCGGCGCTCTGGACTGGTCGAGGCTCTCTCTCGCCAATAGCCTATCCGGCTGACAGATCAATAGCCTCATGGACCGGGTACGCAATATGTGTCCCGGGTATAAATCAGGCCATCGCCTCGTGAACTCACTCCTTAGCACCATACACGATACCTATCCATGTCACTCACCCGCATCACAAGTCTAACCAGACCCTTCTCAACAATAGCCGCAGCAGCCAAAATGTCCATCCCAAAGACAATGCGCGCCCTCGTGCAACAAAACCCCCAGTCCACGAATCTCACCCTCACCACCGTACCAACCCCACAGCCCGCACCAAATACCAGCAACGAACACCTGATCCGCGTGCACGCCGTCGCCCCCTGCGCGGGGGAGCTCCTCTGGCCGAAGAACTTCCCCCCTCCCGTTCCGCGGGACACATATATCCCGGGCCCCGACTTCGCAGGGACGGTGGTTACGGCCCCGTCCTCTTCGCCGTTCAGAGTCGGAGATGAGGTGTACGCGCGTGCGAATTACCTGCGCAATGGCGCTGCGAGCGAATACACGATCAGCGTGACGGAGGAAATCGCGCGGCGTCCGCGGGGGATTTCGGCCGTCCAGGGGACGGCGATTCCGCTGTCGTCGCAGACAGCGTGGCAGGCACTGTTCGTGCAGGCTGGGGTTGGGGATCTCGAGAGCGGGAACTGGATGGGGAAGAGGGTGCTTGTTACAGCTGCTTCTGGGAATGTGGGGAGGTGGGTTGTGCAGCTGGCGAAGATTGCGGGTGCAACTGTTGTCGGGACTGCGGGGGTTGGTAATTTGGAGGCCGTGAGGTCCCTTGGGGCGGATGAGGTGCTCGACTATCGGAGTGTTGATTTGAAGGAGTGGGCGGCGGCGCCTGGAGCGAAGGTCGACGTTGTGATCGACTGCATTGGACGGAAGTCGCTTGAGGATGCGTGGTGGGCTGTGAAGGATGGGGGTACTGTGCTGAGTATCTTCCAGCCGCCGAATACGGCTGTGCCGGAGGGGTATACGGGCAAGGATGTGAAGGATCTATTCTTCATTATGGGCCCGAATCGGGAGCATCTGGAGGCGATTACGAAGCTTGTGGATGAGGGGAGGGTTACCGGGCTTGTGGACAGCGTCTGGCCGATTGAGCAGTTCGAGGAGGTTTTTAAGCGTGTCGAAGGGGGGAGGGCAAGGGGGAAGGTTGTCATTGATTTTGCTCTTAATAGCTAGTCTGCTCATGCTTCATTCTTTAGTTTCAGAAGCCATATAGCATTTTCTCTCCCTTTGACGCCCGCGATGTCTACTAGGATCAGCCCTTCCTCGAAGGTAACACTTTTTAGTGAAGTGGGAATAATCCCACAGACTTCATTCGCCTCTTCCACCGGAATAGAAAGTGTAGGGAGATCAGACTATTTGCTAGAGTCCATATAAGAACCAAGACGACAGTAAGGAGGGCGAGGATTATCAATTCAGGGTACTAGCTCATGCCATAAACTACCTCAATGAGTAGCACTACGACTGCTCTTTCTCAGCATCCAAAACAAAGATACTATGATACCCATCCTTGACAGTCTCATCATCAACCACCAAGACTGCAATAAACTCCGCGTTCTCCTGCGTATTGTTCTCCGACCGCTGGTGGTGGCAACCGGGCGCCTCGTACCAGAACTCGCCCCTCTTCGAGATACTCGGCTCCTGGTTGTTCATCTGGTTCAGGACAGCCCCGTCTGTAGCGACAGCGACGATTGATGCACCGCCGTGCGTATGTGGTGGGGATGCGCCGTTGGGAGGGACGAAGACCCTGCCGACGACGATTTGCTTGCCGGGGAGGTTGGAGGGGTGGAAGACTTTGAGGATCTCGAAGGTCTCGCGGGGGCGGCTGTTCTATTAGCAAACCTTCTACAGGGAGACATAGATGGCTTACCCCTCTACTGCGTATGTGTCGCCAGATTTGACGACTTTGATGTCAGAGACAGGGACGTATGAGGAAGACATTTCGTTCTCGGATGGCGTTGATAGCAGTGCAAATGTGATTCATCGCAACCTCTTTGAAATATTTATACTTCTTATGCTTAAAGGTATTCGTCACGCCACTTGCTCAGCCCACGCGGGTGCAAAGCCAAAAGCCTATACTCGTGTATTCGGGTTTCGGCGCTGGGATTTGGATACCCGGCGGCTATTCAACGGCAGGGCCACCCAACAAATTCACCACGAGAATGAATCATCTATGTATCGAAGACAACCGTTCCAAGAACACGGCACTAGTGCTAAGTCTGGAGCTTGTGTTGAGCAGTGGCGCAGCGTGGTCTTCACAGAATGACCCAATAGCAATGACTGTCGAAGAAGCAGGAAGTATGTACACCAGTTCATGCACCTAGCGGTACCAACACAACCCAACTCCAGCTCTGGCGCTTGTTAGAAATTGCCCTACGCGTCTAGTTGCCACACGATGAAGGAGAACCCAAATAGTCCCGAGCATACGCGTCAAGACCAGCGAATCCTGTTCCATACCAACGCAGGCTCGGAGTCGAGACAGGCCTCCCGCCAACGAACATATCCCAATATGGAAGGTGAGGCCCGTCTCCTTCACCGTTAACGCGTGAAGTCGCGTCCCAGGCTCATGAGCCAGCAATATCCCGTCTAATCCTCTCATCTAAGGCAACGGTCCCGCCTCCAATTGGTCAATGGGCCCTTCAGGTCGCTTCTCTTCACTCCCACATCGCCATCAGTGAAGGAACTTCGACATAGATGGCGATGTGAATAGAGACAAGATGGGCCAGTATAAAAGGCTGTATCTCTCGAGGCCGGAGGGCTTCCTCCTCAACCTCTCCAACTATCCACCTTGGACTGTGAGATTGCTCATACCCATCGTTGACGGCCCTTGCTAACGGGTATCAGGTTCAAAGCTATCGGATCTCAAAAGTATCGAAGCTTGCTTAACTCCTCAAAACATCTACATTCCCTCTCCCTATACAAATACCTCAAACACACATTTCATACCGCTTCTCAAATTCTCAAATTGACGAACATCAAGATGCCGAGGAAGGTCAGCTTTGCACCATACGCGCTCATTGCCCCAGAGCAGAACACTGCATCGAACATCAAAGGGGAAGCTCCGAGTGCTGTTGTGAAGAGTGTGAACCACAAAGAGGTGAGACGTTAGCTTTATAATACTCTATCCTCGAACAACATCTATACTAACAGCTTGTAGCCGCCATTCATAGATATGGACCTCCTGAGAACCATCAGAAAGTTCACCGTTTACCAAGGCTTCGTATACGAATACACCAACTCAAACGCCACGCTACTGTTCACGGTTGAATACAAGGACGGAACCACAGGATTGATCCAATGCGGCGGCATGCTCCACGGAAAACCGTCCACCGTCCACGAGTGCTTCTCCCTCCACAGCAAAATACGACAGGCGAAGGAGCTTGTCGGGGAGGATGACTGGGACTATCTCCGCCACAGATATGGGCTGTGCAAGAAGCGTGTGATGGAGTTCCAGTTCCTCGTTAACATGAAGCAGAGAATTCACTTCAGGCAGAATAAGTCGCTGGGCATCATTCTGAGTGAAATTGAGGCCGCGCAGAGGGAGGCGGCGGAGAGGAAGTTCTTCACAAGGGTAAAAAGGATTATCACGGGGATTTTTCACAAGTTGATTCCGTGCTATGGCAGGGGAGACGAGTTGACGGCTTTCTAAGTCGTTTGGATAGGAGTCAAGGTTTATTGGGTAGGCTGGATCCTATACCTGTTGGTCAGTAATATGGAGATATTCTGGAGGATATATCATGTACTTTAGCAGTCAGATTGACTGGCAAATAACATGCACCAAGTTTGATGCAGCTGAGTGAAGTGCCGTATGCCCCTCGATATTGAAGCTCGCGCACCGCCGCATATCGGTTTACGGCCGTAAGCACCCAACACGCAATGTCCAATCCAGTAATTTACCCGCGATGTTCCGTTTCCAGCTGTATTGGATGAACAACGCACTACTGCTTGTCAAGCTTGTGTTGACTACGCAATATACACTCGTTTTGGCAGAGCCGAACCACGTGACCACATGAATATCGCGCGGTGGCACCTTCCTGTTCTTTCATCGCCCACCTTGTCGGCATCAACACCCAGATCAACACTATGTGTTGATCGAATTTATTCTACTCTTTGTGTCAGAGGTTTTGTGTCCTTGGCTTTCGACAATGCTGCCGTCGCTTCTACGCTCCTTCCCGCGGTTTAGACGGACGTGGAAGCCCCTCAACTTCTCCAATCCAAACTTCGCCCGGATACCAGTGAGCCAGAAAATTGAAGAAGAGACCTTGCCAGATTATATCACTTCCCGGTATTATCCTGCTCGAATAGGAGAAATCTTCCAGGGCCGGTATCAGATTGTAGGAAAACTAGGATTCGGAGCTAGCTCCACTCTATGGCTTGCGCGGGACATGAAGTAAGTAACCCATTCCACCCACCGACGAAGTCATCGCGAATCAGCCTGCTCACGGACTCAAATCATAGTCACTGTGGGTATGTTACCCTCAAAATCTTCATCAATTCCGCCTCTATGGGACAGCAATTGGATGATGAGCTCCAGATGTATAAGCGCATCGAGAAAGGCTCGAAAAATCATCCTGGTTGCAGCGCTGTTCGGTCGTTACTAGACTCCTTTGATGTTGATGGGCCTGAGGACAAACATCGGTGCCTTGTTCATCCTCCATTATGGGAAAGCGTGCTCACCTTTCTGCACCGCAACCCGGTGCAGAGGTTACCTTCACCAGTTCTGGCATTTGTGCTGAAGCGCTTATTTTTGGCGCTGGACTACCTGCATACGGAGTGCCAGATTATCCACGCTGGTATATACCCCGGCTTTGTTTCCCACATCTTCTACTATTTACTTACATGTAAACCACCAGACATCAAAGCCGACAATATCATGTTTGGCATTGCTGATGATTCAGTCTTCCGAGACTTTACGGAAGATGAGCTCCAGAATCCTTGCCCGAGGAAAGAGCTGGATGGAATGACCATCTACGTGTCTCGGGAGCTCAGAATACCCCGAGAATGGGGCGCGCCGGTTCTATGTGACTTTGGCTCGGCCATACCTGGTGGCACTGAGCACTTAGAAGATATTCAGCCTAATATCTATCGCGCGCCGGAGGTGATACTGGAGGTCCCATGGACGTATAGTGTTGATATATGGAATGTTGGATGTATGGTAAGATAAGCCGCGTAGCACTGGTCGCAATTTTCTGACATCTTGCCTTGCCTCACAGATTTGGAACATCTTTGAGGGCGGATCTTTGTTCACCGGATGTGACCCAGAATTTCAGGCATACCGGAGTCGGGCTCACCTCGCTGAGATTATAAGGCTTCTTGGACCTCCCCCGCCCAGTCTTTTAGCCCGAGGCAAGCTCCGCCATAAGTTCTTTTCTGATGACTGTAAGCCATTATCCTTACTCCGGGGTGAATTCCTGCATCCGCTCATTCATAATCCCTACAGATGACTTTTGCGCCAAATTTCTGCTAGAAGATCGGATTCCGCTTGAACAGAGGGAAACGACTCTTGAAGGACAGGACAAGGCCCAATTCGTACGCTTAATACAAAAGATGTTACAGTGGGAGCCAGAGAAGCGTAGCTCTGCTAAGGAGCTGCAAGAGGACGAGTGGATTTGTAAGAACCTGGAGAGTACGCATTAAAAGTTTTCAGCGTTAGGCACCCTTCTATTATGCTGAGCAAAACACTGTCCAGAAATGCCATTGCTATTAAGCCACACTCCCCAAGAAGGCCAGATGGCGGGACGAATTAGGTCCTTCCCCAGCAGCGATTGGAACAAGCGGAGTGGTTCCAACCAAGCTGGGTCAGGCGGACTCTCTGATCAAGCACAGGAACTGATAATTCC
Organism: Aspergillus lucknowensis; assembly: GCF_044049455.1. NCBI lineage: Eukaryota > Fungi > Ascomycota > Eurotiomycetes > Eurotiales > Aspergillaceae > Aspergillus > Aspergillus lucknowensis. The sequence continues at coordinate 971,182 of NW_027263547.1, read as the reverse complement.
CTCCGCAATTCCTGATTTGTTATCATCCTTCCAAATAACATTTCTTGTTGGTCCATGGAACGCCCAGCTTCGAGATCAGCATAAGTGGAATATACCAGAGTCTAGTATCCAAAATTTTGGGCCTTAGGTAGGAAGAGAGAAATAAAACCGAGGGGATAGAACCAGATGCAAGCCCACGGCGGAGCGAATCAATAAAACGACGAGCAGAGCGACGGACTCGTAAATACACGATCGCTCCCATGTCCTAAGGAAAATAAACAATTCTGACTTTTGGGGAACGAACAGGAGAGATCCTCGCTGTCCTAGAAATTTACTACAGAGGAGCGACAAATCGGCTGTTGATAGCTCTGAAGGTATGGTCTCGTATGCTATAATATGAAGGCAGATTTCTGTCCATCTGATGGTTCTAGCTTGAAGTAGGCTATGAATGACAGAACCTACATGAGGAGACGAGATTTCGGCCAAGGTTGCTATCATGCTGTCAGACCGCGCTAACGATCTTGTCTCCAGCATTTAGGCTTCTACCGATCTCCTGCAACCACCGTCGATCAGGAACAGTACGTAGGGCAAAGTTTTCAGTAATCAGGGCTGAGAGAGTAAGGGAGGAAATAGTACTCAGAGGAGTCTGAGGAGCAATAGTCTCAACTATTGGACAATAAGGGTCATCGCGAGGAGCACAAAAAGGAGACTTTCACCAGGACAAGTCCATCACAGCGCGCCGCTAGTAATGGTTTGTATTCGGGGGAAGACCCTGCCTTTGACCCTCTTGCTGTTTGTTCCGTCAGACCATGCTGTAAGCCGGGGTAGGGGATACGGACCAAAGGTTCCCCAAAGATCTCAAGCAACTTGATTTCGTGCTGGCAAAATACGCCCGCCTGCGAGTCCATTGATTCTGTATCTGGGAAAGTTACGGCGACATTGAAGTCTATCCGAGTGACTCTTTCCCTGGCAATGAGGATAATTTTTTGGATGGATATCATGGTGCTGAATCAAGGCGCTGTGAGAGTCCACGAATGGCGATTTGAAAGCAGCAATCCGAGTAGTTCACACAGTTACTCCTCTGTCGCTTGCTGGTACTCGAGCAGGATACTTCTTGGATTGTCCTTGTTATTAGCAAAATGAGCTAGATGGGATGGAATTTGGTTACGTCAAGGCAATCAATATAACTATAGTAGTGGGGATCAAACCCCCTGCTTATATACGCTAAAGGAATGGAGGTTTCTGTAAGCATTTAACTTGAAGTGAAAATAATTCAAGTCACGGCAACTCTTCTTTTGTAAAACCTGGGTTACTGTTGTCATGAAACTGTGAAGTTGAGCATTTTGCCATTGAAACTTTGCGGGCATTTACAAGCTTCATTGCATAGAGATTACCTTGAAGCTCGACGGGAAACATCAAGGAAGACTCGGACGTTTTGAGCTCTTCGATTATGGACAATGACACATCTTCAAGGTCAAGGGTGTCAGCAAAGGTTCTGGACATAGTAACGGTATTGTGGACGCGATAGACCCTCGGATCTCTCGGTGTTCGGCCATAAGCGCCCTTCGCACGTTGTCCTATCCGGTGATTCGCCCGCGATGCTCTGTCCCCGGCTGCATCGGATGAACAACACAGCGCTGCGAGTCCGGCTTGCATTGACCCCGCAATATGCCTGCATTGCTCGCGAACTTCGGTGAGGGGAAGGAGTCGTTGGCCGGTCAAGCCGAGCAACGGGACTGAGGATATATTATCCAAACCAGCAGCGGATCGATTTTGAACCCACTAAATTTTGTGCCCTGCGAGTTTTTGAAATGCCACCTCTCAAGCCCCTCGTCGAGCCAATGACGGCTCAACCAGAGTCTTTACTCAATCGCAAGGTCCCCCGTCTCACGGTCAGTCTACTGTAACTTGCTGAGAAACACTACGATTGATTTACGCAGCTCCTCGCAAACAACTTCCAATTCTCAACCTGGTTACTCGCTGCGGCATTCGTCCAGGGACTGATTACATGGCTCTTCCCGACGGCATTCACATTTATCCCCGCCCTCCTGATCCTAGGATATCGCGGCATCGACGTCCTCCTGATAACGTACGGATACAGACCGAACCGCTACATGGACGGCGTGATCACGTCGCCACGGAGTTTCTCGGCGCAGATTCCAGACGAGACCGGGGACTTTGGCGATAGGCCGTCAAGAGATACCGTCGTCGTCTTACTCCTAGGCACGAAGTCGAACCAGTACGCCCTACCCCTTCCCACGTGTCACAATTAGCCAGGCTGAACACAACACAACACAATGCAGCCCCCTCGGCATCCTCTACCCAGCGTTTATAAAAACAGCCCAGCTCTTCGAAGAAATGGTCCACGACCTCGAAGAACACCGCGAGGAATATACCTGTCCGCCTCCCAGTACACCTTACATTGATGCCATCCATCCAGCTAACGGCGCCAGACCTAACGAGCACGTCCTGGATCTCAAACACAGACCCGAATATCAACGCGGCACGCGAGATAATGACAATCTTCTACTTCCGCTCGATGGAAGGGGTGCACAAGTTCGCCCACGGGCCGATTCACCGCAGGGGCTGGGACTGGTGGAACCGCACGGCGAGGGAGCATCCGGATATCAGTATCATGCATGAGGTTTATGAGGCCCCGGCTGGGTGTTGGGAGAATGTTTATGAGAATTATCGCCCTGTTGGGCTGGGTACATCCCCTTGGACCAGCGTTGTATGTGTATTTGTTTGATGGGATTGAGTACTGATGATGATGTTGTTTAGCGACGGCGAGGTTTCCGATGCACCGGGATGAGAAGGCACCGAAGCAGTGGATTGGGACGATTGTTGATGCGACGAAGGCGAATATGAGGTCTGCGAGCCGTAGATTAGGACGGACTTAGAGGTGCGGTGGTTATATATTATTGTCAAGGTCTACTGAAGTTCACGATCTCACAAACTCATATCCTGTCAACTACGGAACTTCATCGTATATTCTATCCCCCACCCCCGGTGGCCGCAGGAAATCCACCGGCGTCTCGGCCGCCAACTGGTTCCCCTCCGCCCACGCCCTGATATCCTCGAAATTGCGACACCGATGGTGCGTGTTGAAATCCACGAACGGAGCCGGATGCTCGGGATGGATCCAGACCTGGCCGAGGACACCGATGTCGATCGTGCACATGAGCTGCTGTCGGAGGATGTCGAGGCAGTGTGCTGCTCTCGCTCTCATTAGTTAGATAGTTCCACATTCAATGATAAGTTGGGGCAGTTGACCAGCAGCGAGAGACGTACAGACGTGCTTCCGCACGATGAACTCATCATTCGCAAACGCGCCGGCGCCCTGCGCCCGGTAGTAGTCGTAGTTATAGTAGAGCGATTGGCGGAGGAGGTTCTGGGCTTCTAGTCAGCTATTGTCTGACTAGATAGAGGGTTGTGTTGCAACTGCTGACTAGACAGTGGAGATGATGGAAGCCCTCGATATTGGCTAGGTATCCGCCGCCGTATGCGTTGTTTATCTGCACATGGTCTCGTGCGAGCCCGGAACGTGCGGCGTCTTCGGGAGGGACGCGGATGGGTCGGTCTATGCACGCCGAGTATAGGTCAGTTATGGTGATGAGGACGTTAGGGAATGTGAGAGGAGCCGTACAGTTAGCACCTAGGGCCTCCCAGGCAGCGTCGACCTGTGGTCCTGCGTCCTGGCGATATATGTTCTCTTTCAGGAGGGAGCCGTTGAACCGCTGGGTGTGATATTTTGTCGGGACGTGGGCGAGGACGGGTGCTGGCTACGTTAGTCCCATGCGCCACTGAGAAGTCTTCGGAGAAGCGAACCGTACAATAGTTGGATACATGGTGAGAGCAGATGCTATCTAGATCTCGGGGCCCTGACCGGTAGCTGATGAATATGCCAGCCAGACAGGCGAGGACAGTCGTCAACACGACAAGGCCAATTATCCACCACAGCCCGTATCGCCGACGTCCCTTTTCGTCGTGGTAGGCCCATGAATCGGAGGATTCTCTGCTGTCCAGGAGCCGCTCGCTGATGCTAGTATTCGTACTCGGTGTTGAGCTGTGCATTTTGTTTGATTGCATTTCCACCTCGCAGTTCAAGTGGATGGTGGCTCAAGGCGAAGAAGGGAGAAATACACGATGCTCCCTTATTCGGACTGCATCGGGAATGCGGCAAGATACATGCCTAGGCATGGTCCAGCGCAAAATCCCAGACTGAAAGCCCAGACTGAATAATTAGCGAAGGAGCTGCGAAGTGTAACGTCGGCATGTTTCGACAGGGAGGGTCGATTGGAACTTCATGCGGGCTGCCAGCAGTTCTGTGTGCTGTGAAACAGCAGTTCGCCCTCCAACGTCCCGGCTGGGCGAGATTAGGATGCAAGGAGGCCCCCGAGGAATGCACTAGCAGGCTCATGAATGGATGTCAGGGATCCAACGCTCAGGCTGCTGGAGGCTGGAGTGACACTGCATATCCGTTTCGCCCAGAATTAAACAAGCCAGGTCTGGGAATGCTCCTTAATCAATCAAGTACTGACAGCCATCAGAGATGAAGTCAAGAGCCCGGATAGCTGATCATCGCGTTGCCAGATATAAAGCGGCAGATCCTCCATGCTGAATGTCACCCGGGCTGAAGACCATCTCGATCTGACGTCCAAAAGACACCCACTTTCCAATACACTCGCTCGTTCTAGACCTATCCATTGACCATGCACCTCATCCCTGCCGGAATCCTCGTCCTTGCCGCCCACCTCGGCCTAACCATCGCACATCCAGCGCCCGGCCTCTCGCCTACAACTCACCGCGTCGATACGCTCGACTTCGGTCGCGAAATGGCCGATAAGCGGGACAAAATTCTGGAACGCGACCATATGCACATCGCCAAACGACAAGACGACGAGAGCGGCAACCCAACTCCCTCCATTACAGTGCCACCGAGTACGCCTGCTCCTTCGCCAACTGCACCCGCCCAGTATGGGAGCTATGGAAGTTACGGGAACTATGGGACTTATGCCAACTATGGCCAATACAGGGTGTCGATTGTTGAGCCTGCTCGGGCGTAGGATGGGGCTGTGGCTACTATCGCAGTAGGACGATGTTGGGGAGTTACGGAGGCAATTTAACATTGTGAGACAAGTTGGGAACGAGAGACAGGGTGAATAGAGGGATTAAGAGCCCTCTCCCAATCAGCATAGATAGCTACAAGAAGTTCCACGAACCCCATGACCCGAGAACACGTTAAATAATATCAATCTGCAAGGTGTCGATCACAGGATCCTGACTCCAATTCCAGCTCCGTCCCACCGCATAACCTGCCCTACATTGTTGCATATATCGATCATGTTGTATGGAGATACCTGTTGTGCCACAATGAGCTGGCCACGCTCAGCTCCAGTAAGGGGGGTATGCACTGTTCCATAATGGGAGAACAGTGTATAGGCACTCCTTGAGTTGTATATAATGTGATCCACGTCTAGTTTTCGGAGCGACACCCTTTAAGAATCACATCAACACACACCACCCACAAAGTCTATCTTCTCAACCGGATGGAGATACAAGGTTCGTTCCCCTTCAACTAACACCAGGCTTGCGTAACAGTGCTCCAGACGATAAACACCTCGAGAACGGGGAAATTGGTCCCCCGCCGATCAATGAGCGGAAACTCTTGACGAAGATCGATATCCATCTCCTGCCATGTCTGTGCTTTATGTACATGATTACTTTTCTGGACAGGTATATCCAGAATTCACTTTCAATTCACACGGGACCGCGTCACTAACGGCTCCAGAGTGAATATCGGAAACGCCGCAGTCCTCGGAATGAGAGACGACTTGGGCCTGAAGTCCGGGATGAAGTACAACGCCGCGCTGATGATATTCTTCATTCCGTACATCCTGTTTGAGATTCCGTCTAACATTCTCCTGAAGAAGCTGAGTCCGCATGTCTGGTGTACGTTATTCTCCAAGAGGAAGTGAACGGATCCTGACGCCTATAGTAACGTTCTGCACATTCGGATTCGGACTCGTCCTTACCTTCCAAGGCCTCGTACAGAGCTGGAGCACGCTGATGGCTACGCGCTTTTTTCTGGGGATGTTTGAGGCTGGGATGCTTCCTGGATGTAGGTTCTCATGCCCTCCCGCTACGAAGTCATTATCGTGTATCGCTAACTCCCCAGGCGTATACCTCCTAGGGATGTGGTACAAGCGCAGCGAAGGCCAAAAGCGCTACAGCTTCTTCGCCAGCTCTGTAATCCTCGCCGGGGCATTCGGTGGCCTTCTCGCCTCCGCAATCGGCAAGATGGACGGCATGAGGGGATACCGTGGCTGGCGCTGGGTGTTTATCGTCGAGGGATGCGCGACCTGCTTCATGGCTATTGTGAACTTTTTTGTCATCCCGGATTTCCCGGAGGATTGCAAGTGGATTAATGAGAGGGAGTTTGCGTTCCTTCGTGGGAAGCTCGCGGCTGAGACAGGGAGGTTGACGGACACGGCGAAGCTGGGGTGGCGGGAGATTCTGGGGGTGTTTAGGGATTGTCAGTTTGTTCCTCATTCGAGGGGATGAAACTAACTCATGCTAGGGAAGATACTCGTCGGTGGATTCATGTTCTTCGGGCAGGCCGTTGCTGTCTATGGTGCGTAACTGCGTTAAACGCGCCATGCCACCCCCGCGGCAAACTGTGCTGACGTCCCAGGATACGCTTTCTTTGCGCCGACTATTATCCACGCGTACGGCTATGGAGGTGAGTCAATCACTCTACGGTAAGAGGGTTAACTGATAAGGTAGAAATCAAAACGCAACTGTACTCGATCCCCCCCTGGGCCGCCGCATACGGGTGCTCCTTAGCTTGCGCCTGTCTGTCCGACTACTTCCGCCACCGATATCTATTCACCCTCATTCCCATGCTCGTTGGGATTGCTGGATTCGGCATCCTGCTCAGTGTCCGCGACACAGCCCACCACAACCTTCAATACGCGGCCCTCCACCTCCTCACGAGCGGCTGCTTCAGCGCAGGCCCGATCTTCCTGTGCTGGTTCGGCATGAACCTGGGCGGGCATCGGCGGCGGATGGTGGGGACAGCATGGCAGATTGGATTTGGAAATGGTAAGCCAATCGAGGTCCACATATAGCATGCATGCATAAGCCGTGAGTGGATGAGGCTGACAGCGGATGGGGCAGTTGGGGGCATTGTCGCGACGTACTCGTTCTTGGAGAAAGACGCTCCACTCTACCGGAATGGCTACATCATTGGCCTTTCGTTCTCGTGCTTCTCGGCCGCAATGGCCACGCTGTACCTGTTTGGGGTGTGGAGGGAGAACAAGATGAGGGAGCGAATTAGGGCACAGGGGATGGTGGAAGTCACACCGGAAGACGAGGAGCGGCTGGGGGACCTGGCCATCACGTACCGCTATGCATATTGACCGGCGTCGCAGATGCTGAGAAGAGACTCGAATACGAGCCTCGCTGGATGCTCCCCGGATCAGGGCTATGATCTATCTCGCCGTGATAAGCTGTTGACAGGGGCGCGAGAAATGCCAATGCTTGGCAGGGCTTTAGACAAGGGACACAAGACTTGATCGACATTGTGGCATGCGCCAATCGGGTCCATGCATGCTTGCACGGGTGAAGGCGTGCTTGACGTGCCTTGCTCTCTCTCCTCTCCGTCCCTCTCCAAGCGAGCCTTGGCCTTGTCGGCCGTCAGACGCCGTGTCTATCGTAATGTCCCGGCGTTGGGGTCTCCTCCTTACATGCAGCAGCATGTGGACGAGCATGTATCTATTATTGGTGTTTGGATCGGCGGAGGTTAAACGGCCTAATATACAAGATCGCATATAAATAGGGCGCCATGCAGCTGGCAATAACGACCCGAACCAAGACTGCTCAGTCAAGATGGTCTCCACCAGTGCCCTCCTCTCGCTGCTGGCCCTGTCCTCCGGGGCCGTCGCCAGCTACAGCGGCAACCTCAACTACCGCAGCCCGTCTCTCAACGACGACCACGTCAATCTGGGAATCAACGTCGAAGCAATCCAAGCCCGCAGCCTCGCCAAGCGCGATGAGGTCCCATACGATGCCTCCGAGCTGAGCTTCACGCACGGCGTTGCCTCCGGCGACCCCTACGCCCACAGCGTCATCCTGTGGACGCGCGTTGCGCCGTCCCAGGACGCCTCGGACAGCAACACCACGGTCTCCGGCGACGTGCCTCTCTACGACCACGACAACGAGGGGTACGCCAAGGCATCGGCCCACCCCATCTGCGTGGAATACCGCGTCTTCTCCGACAAGAAGGGCGGCCGTGTCATCGACAAGGGCACCGCCTACACCAGCAGCGACATCGACTACACCGTCAAGGTCGAGGCATCCGGCCTGAAGCCCTTCACTACCTACTGGTACCAGTTTGCCGTCTGCGACTCGGACAACAAGTCGCCCCTCGGCCGGACCAAGACCGCCCCGAGCCCGAAGCAGAAGACCGAAGAGGTCAAGCTCGCTGTGCACTCCTGCAGCAACTACCGTGTGTAGCCCTTGTCCCTTGATCTTGCAATCTAAGCTAACAACAGCCTAGCCAGCGGCTACTTCAACGCGTACGGCAACGTCGCCCGCAAGGACAACGTCGACTACGTCGTCCACCTGGGCGACTACATCTACGAGTACGAGAGCGGTGTCCCGGGCGTCGACGAGCGCGCCGTCGTGCCCCAGCGCGAGATCTTCTCGCTGTACGACTACCGCACGCGTCTGGGCCAGTACCGCACAGACCTGGACCTGCTCGCCTCGCACCAGAACTTCCCCTGGATCACCGTCTGGGATGATCACGGTATGCTATGCTGCTCTTCCCAGGTGTGTCTACAGCCAGCCATTCTAACGGGGGCAGAAATCGCCAACAATGGGTACCGTGACGGGTTCAGCGGCCTCCGCAACACGGAGGAGTCCTTCCTCGAGTACGGCCCGCAGATCAGCGTCGACCAGCGCAAGATGAACGCCGTGCGTGCGTACTTTGAGTGGATGCCCATTCGGTCTGTGTCTCTGCCTCTGCCTCTTCTGTTTGTGCTCCGTGGTTTTCGTTGCTAACGGCTAACGGCAACAGCCAAGTCGACATGGACGACGGCCTGCGCATCTGGCGCAACTTCCAGATGGGCGACCTCTTCGACCTGATCATGATCGATACGAGGAACTACGACCGTTCCATTACCGACATCAGTACGTCTTCGCACGCACCATTCACTAGGTATTCATATACACACCGACTAACTCAGCAGGCGACAACGAGGAATACATCAAACTCATCCACGACGACGCAGGCCGGTCGATCATGGGCCCCCGCCAGGAAAACTGGTTCTACCGGCAGCTGTCGGAATCGAAGGAGCGCGGCGCGAAGTGGCGCGTCATCGGCAACCAGCTCGTCTTCGCGCACATCCAGCAGAAGAGCGAGGACGGCAGCCTGACCTTCAGCACGGATGCGTGGACGGCGTACCGGGGCAACCAGAACAGGACGCTCAAGCACATGTACGAGAACGAGATTACGAATAATATCAACATTGCGGGGGATAGCCATGTTAACTGGGTGAGCTGCCTACCCACCCATCCATAAGACAATCAATCTCTGTGATGGTTTCTGGCCCTCGAGAACGAGAAGCTAACTATGGCCATTGCATGGCAGGTATCTGATATGATTTGGGAAGGCACACAAGAATATGACAACGTGACGGGCGCCGGCGCGGTGGGGGTCGAGTTCGCCGGCACAGCCGTGTCCAGCAGCGGCTTCAGCACGAGCTCGCTGTCCGAAGCCGAGGAAACAGCCAAGACGTACGACGTGAACCCGGAGCTAAAATGGGTCGAGGGCTACTACCGCGGGTACTTCGAGCTGCACCTGCGGCGGGAGGAGGCCGAGGCGCGCTACTTCGGGTGTCCGACTGTTGCGACGCGCAACTCCTGGGAGCTCCCGCTTGCCAACTGGACGGTGAAGCACAGCGAGAGTCACCTGGCGCGGCCGTTGGCTGGGGGTGAGGTTGAGGCGGGATTCGTGCAGGTGGGGGAATTGCGGCATAGTAATGTTTCGTTGAATACGGAGACGGGGGAGTGGGATGTTGTTAGCTTTGATCATATGTTCATTGAGCATTAGATAGGGGCTTTATGGTGCTATCAACCTGAAGAATAGACAGTTTAGAGCCAATCCAATCCTATGAAGGATACGTCTCGAGGCACTGTGGGCACTCTAGCCTACGCATTTAGACGCTTCCACGTCTCCCCATCGAAGAAGCTCTATCAAATCTCCCCAACGCTGGCATAGACTGTATCGTCCGTATGTGCAAAAAGGCAGAACAAACCACACGCCTCACGACCTCGACTTCCCGGATTGGGATGCTCTATTACTGAACAATCTCGAGCGTGAGCGTGAATATCTCCCCGTTCTTGACCCCCCAGGCGGTTCGCATATCTGGGGTATGTGTTGCAACTGGTGAAGGTGTTCTTGCCGTGTTATTGATGGAGACAGGCTACGAGTGCGAGCTCAGAGGTTGGGACCTGTTTCTCAGCCGAGGAAAGCTTGACCTTGCTGTTCGGTCTTTGGAAATTTCAGCAGTTGAGACAGCGTTTTAATTTTTCAAGTTTGCTGTTTGTGATCCATTATCCTTTTCTTTATGCCCAGTTAACAAAGCGCATGGATGAGCCAGGGTGTCTGGATGCCTTCCCTATAAGAAGGGACGTTCCTGGTGCTATTTCTGGACCGAACTCGTGTCGGTGCAATGATATAATGCATGCTTGGTCATCTGGACGTGACCTAGAGCTGCTCCTTTAGCAGGTTGTTTCGATGTTCGAGGTAGCCCATTATGAGGTTTCAAGCCTTTACACTTGTAGGTGTATCAACAAAGACAGCTCGTGCCAACAAAGGTCTGGACGGCAGGAACCGAGCATAAAGCAATCGCAAACAGTGAAAGGCATTCACCGAGGTCTTGTTTCACAGTAGTAAAGAGCTACTCGACAAGACGAGGTGAAGGCCAGAGTAGATCTATAAGTTTCACCGGCAGGCATCTTCCTTCCAAGAGCAATTCACCAAACCCGTAACCTCAGTTAATTTATCCTACGTACCAAAATGTCTTCCCGTCACGAAGATAGAGCAGAGAGAGAGCCCATGTGCACCGTCTGGGTCGGAATCAGGCCCGCCGACGAGGAGCACGACATCACATACGTCGTCATCCTCCAGCACCCCGAGCACCACCCGACAGAATGCGACTGGTACCGCTGTGCCGGGAATATTTGGGATGAATCGGACGACTACTACCACCACGCGAAACCCGTCCTGAGATTGCTAAACAACACGTTCATCCCGAGGCGGCTGCCCATCGGGACATTTCCAGCCAAGCGACTGCCCGAGTTCGAGAAGGCGTTCCAGGACACTGTGCCGCAGAAATCGGGCCACTTTGTGGCGCGGATGCTGCAGAAGCTGGCGGCGAGGGGGGTCTTGAAGGAGTTTGAGGTCGGATGGATGATTAGGGTTATCGAGGAGAAGGAGGGGAAGTGTCCGCCTGAGTTGGAGTTCCATGGGGGGTCTCCGCCGAGCGAGCCGGCCTCTGAGGGGAGTCAGATCTTCAGGATGGAATTATGATGGTCATCTTGTTGTGTTGTTGCGGCGTCAGAGTGTCAACGCTTCTGTGAAGTTTGGACGTCGTCATCGAGGCGTGTTGGATACTCCAATTTAATATCTTTGGATCCGGTCAATCGTCAGCATTGACTCCTGTATTTTATAAAAGTACAGCTCAAGTCATGAGTCAAAAGTCTACCACAAGGTGCATGCCTTCATCCTGCTTGTAATCGCTCTTGCCTCGTTGCCTACTTGGGATTCGGGGGAGGCGCGACAGCGTTGGAGTGACGAGGAACCTGTGGATTTCGCTTCCGGCTGCGACACTTGTAGCCACCTGCGATATCTTAGTTTTATATTATGGAAAAATTGACTATCAGGGCCACACCTCTCTGTTACGGCGTCGCGTCAGGCCGACTCCTATATTCGGACGAACCTCTCAACTTCTCGACGGGGATCGAGCGAGAGAACGGCCACATTATCGACCCTCTCCACGCCCTTTGCGGCCAGCATGTTGAGCAATGTATTCTTGACCTACCCTCAAGTAGCGGTATTTATGGCGGCAGCCTCGCCGTGGCGGAGCCGTTGGCCAGCCGAACAGCGCCGGCGGGGTTCATCTTCACGGCGCAAGAGCAGGCAGTGACGGCCGGTGTTATCCTCGCGTGGAAGATGGCCAACTTTCCGGAGTTATACGTTCCCGTTCTTCGCGTCTCGCGGGTTGGAGTTTGACTCTCTTCATGCGCAGCTGTACGCTTCCATCGCTGGCGCGGAGCTTACGGCTGGTGATAAACCACGGAGAAGCCAGTCGTGCCGCCGCAGGTGTTGGATCAATATGCCTTCGAGCTCAGCGCTGAGGACAAGGAAATCCTAACCAGCAAATATAATCATGCCGCGAGACAAGCGATGAAGATGCTTCTCCGCTTTGCCCTGGCCACGGGTGCTCCGGCTCTCGTGCCTGTGAATGTCGCCCATATAAATTCAAGTATCCATAACGGCGGGATTTCTAGCAGTCTTGCGCTTACATTTCAAGCCCTGGGGGGACAGTTCGCGGTCAAGACATCAATCACTGCTGCGTCGATCTACCGGCAGCGTTGGACGCAGCTTGGAGATGGACCGTCGTTCTCAGCGCGGTGCGATGATATCGAGCGAGCATACCTCGCCATGGGGGCGCAACACAGTCGTGAGTTATCGAGGGATCCCCTCAACCCTGTGCGCGCAGTCCCTGACGATGTCTGGATGGATGAGCCCCAAGCGGCAGTCTTTCAGAACAGTGTCTATGGCGCGGAGTTTCCAATCTACCCCGAGGGGATCCATGTCTGCATCGCATTGACGGGCAGGGCCTCGGATGGTGGGATACATACGTGGGAGGGACGGAAGCCTGGGGTGGCAGTCGACATCTTCATCAGCGGCAAGGTTGACGACACGTTCTATGCACTTCTCGGTTATGCGGTTGGCAAATTGTCCTGTGGACGAATTCCGCTGGTAAGGCGATTCGGGCCACTGGATCTGCGACCAAGCGTGTCCGACTTGAAGACCTTCGCAGCTGCATTCGCCACGACAGGGTCGGTGCCGGTCTTCCACATCGTTGGGGCCACCTACCGGGCCACTCAGTTCAACCGGAATGACTACCCGCGCGTCACGATCTGCCAGTCGGATCTGATGTCCGCGCAGAGGGCACTGACCACGGCGACAGACTCGACGGTGAAGTTTATTGTGCTGGGCAACCCGAGCGTGTCTCTGTGGGAATTTATGCTGCTGGGCATCCTCTGCCGCGGTGTCAGCAAAGCCAAATGCGTGGATTTCGTCATTACCACCAACAAGCAGGTGTATACCGAGGCCGTTGCTGGATACGTGGAGGCCATCAGGACATTCGGGGGCCAGATTATCGTCAACAGTCCGGTGTGCTCTCCGGTCGAGTGTGCGCCCGACGGCGGCAATCTGATGACGAACTCAACGCGGTACGCACAGTACGATTGGATCCGGGCGCAGAGAAGGTTGCACTTTGGGAGTTTCCGGCAATGTGTTGCTGCGGCAAGGTGGGGGATGGTCGACGGCTGGGAATTTTATAGCTTCACGTAGCACAGCAACACATATCAGTCTCGTACTACCTACACTGCTTGTCTTCACAGCCTGTCTTCAGACCTTATCTCAAATACCTGCCCTCACCATGCTAGTGTTCAAGATACTACTCTTCTCTGCTCACCGCAGCGAAAGAAATCCCCCCGAACCTGCTCACCTTCTACCACGCCGTCCGCAACGCCGGCCCCTGCCACGGGGACGACCTGCTCAAGGGCGGCTTCTTCAACCAAGCCGACGGCTCCCCACCCCTCTGGAGCTACTGCCAGCGCTTACATCCGCGGCCACGGCCTCTACCTCAAGGGCCCCGGCGACACCCTCGCAAACATGGACATCGACTGTTACGGACAGAACGTCACCGACGACAACGACGGCCGCTGCCACCGTTCACGAGACACCCAATTCGAAACCTCCTTCCGCGACATCGTCCGCGGCTACGGCTACGGGATCCCCGACCTAAACCCGTACATCCATCCGTACGTCGTCCTCGGAAACGCCGGCGGGCACTGGCCGTTTTATCGCTCGTTCGACCAAAGGACGGTGGATGTGCAGCCCCTCTCGCTCGTCGCTGTCGTCTGCAATAACCAGCTCTTCTACGGGGTATGGGGCGACGTGAACGGGGACGATGGGGTGCTGCCGCTCGTCGGCGAGGCGAGTCTCGCCCTTGCGACGGCGTGCTTTGGGCACGGTGCGGTGGATGAGGATACGGGGTATGATGGGACGGACGTGCTGTATCTTGCTTTTAGTGGGGGGGAGGCTGTCCCGGGGGTGACGGCGCGGTGGGATGCGCGCAGCTTTGAGGAGTTTGAGGGGAGTGTGGAGGGGTTGGGGGATTGGTTGGTTCGTCGTGTTGTTAGTGGGAATACATCTTGTCTGGGTGTCTAGGGTTCGACGTGTCTGTGAGGTGGATGAGGAGATGAGGATGAATGACTGACATCACGACGCTGGATGGAGTACAAAAGCACAGGCTGCACTCAGTTGAGAGACTTGGAGCCCAATTCAAGAGTCAATGAATCAAATTGATCCGAATAACATGTCCATCACAATCTACAACGGATCCAGCACCGGATCCATCATAAAGTCCTCCACCGCGAAACCCGCGCTGCATGGCGACCAGGTGGGAGATGCTCTGCACCCAGCGCAAGATGTACGGCACGGCAGACTTCGAGGTGGGCTCGTTTGCGACGCACGCAGTCTGGCGCGAGGCGTTTCTCCTCCGCATCCCCGACGCGCTGGACGACGAGGCTGCGGCGCCGCTGATGTGCGGCGGGTCGACGGTGTTCAATGCGATGGTTGTTGCGGGCGTGAAGGCGACGTCCCGCGTTGGGGTTGTCGGGATCGGCGGGCGAGGCTATCTTGCGATCCAGTTTGCCAGCAAGATGGGGTGCTATGTCGTTGTGTTCTCGGGGGCGGAGAGGATGGAGCTGGGGGCACACGAGTTCCATGCGACAGGAGAGGGGACGATCGCAAGCTGGTCCACCTCATCGTCACGACGAGCAGCATGCCGGACTGGCAGGGGTTTTTTGGGGGGAGTTGGACAACGGGGCGACGATCTCGCCGTTGACGGGGTCGGACAAGCCCTTCTCCTTGCCGCTTTAGGGTTGACGGCGGATCGCGGTGGAGGGTGCGGGAATGACGCCAAGTGACGCTGATGACGACGCTGTCGATCTTTAATTTGTGAATTTTATTTATCTTCGCACAGCGGCCACTCTGGCCCGTCAGGGTCTCAGTCCCCCAAGTTATCCAATGTAATGCCCTTTTCGCTGTCCCCCCGGGCGTGGCGACGCCTCTACCTCTTCGCCTCCATCCTCCTCCTCCTCGACCTCTACGCCGTCTACAACCGCCACCACCACAATGGCCTCGCCTACTCCGTCAACGGCCGCATCCCCTCGGACTGCCCCTCGCTGCCGGGCCTGCACGACGTCATGCTGGTCCTGAAGACCGGCGTCACCGAGGCCCACGAGAAGCTCCCCGTCCACCGCAACACCACCCTCCGCTGCATCCCCAACTACATCGTCTGGTCCGACTACGCCGAGGAAATCGCCGACATCCCCGTCCACGACGTGCTCTCCTCCGAGCCCGCCGCTCTCCACGCCCTCCCCGACTTCTCCCTCTACACCAAGGTGCAAACCCACGGCCGCAACGCCCTCACCTCGCTCGACCTCGCCGACGACCCCTCCACCCCCTTCGGCAAGACAAACCCGGGCTGGCGCCTCGACAAGTGGAAATTCATCCCCATGATCGAACACACCTTCCGCCGCACCCGCCGCAGCAAATGGTACGTCTTCATGGAAGCAGACACCTACATCGTGTGGGCCAACATGCTCGCCTGGCTCGACCGCCTCGACGCCTCGCGCCCGCACTACCTCGGAAACCAGATGCAGATCCGGGACGTGCTGTTCGCGCACGGCGGGAGCGGCTTCGTGCTCTCGCGCCCGGCCATGGAGCGCGCCACGAAGCTGATCGAGGCCCGCCGCGAGCACTACGCGGCCGTGACGGCCGAGGAATGGGCGGGCGATTGCGTGTTGGGCATTCTCTTCCGCGACGCCGGGGTAGCACTCGACTGGGCGTGGCCGATGCTCCAGATCGCGCCTGTCAAGGAGCTCGATCACTTCAGCGGGAATTATGGCCGCATGCCGTGGTGCTACCCGGTCGTCTCGTTTCATCACCTCAAGCCGCGCGAGATTAGCGAGTTGGATGGGCTGGATCGTGCGTGGAGGGAGCAGGGGCGGCGGGGGCGGCCGCTGCTGTTCCGGGATGTGTTCTTTGAGCTGGCGCGGCCGAAGATGACGGAGGAGCCTGCGATGGACTGGGACAATGAGAGTCCCGAGGATATGGCCGTCGTCAAGAGCGTGGAGGAGTGCTGGGCGATCTGCCAGGGGGAGCGGTACTGTCTGCAGTATGTGCTGCGGGACAATGGGGTGTGTGCGATCTCGCGGGACGTGAGGCTGGGAGAGGCCAGGCAGGGCTTCGAGTCGGGATGGATGCTCGATCGCATCGACCACACTGCGGAGCTCTTGGGGGGTTGTCGCGAGGCGACATGGATTCGTCCGCCATAAGACTATTTGACGAATAATGACCTAAATTTTCATCGCTTACTATCATGAGAGCCTGAATGACATCCTATGATATCCCATGACATCCTATGAACATCTGATCTCTTAGACAAGGCCAAACCAGCTCAGCATGGGCTGCACCTGCGTCGGGACAACATGGCCCACGCCGTCCGCCAAATACGCCTCGAACTGCGTGCCATCCCCAAAGACACTTTGCGTGTACCCCGGCAGCGGCGTATCGGGATTCTGCGCCGTCATCTCGACCCCAAACACCGTGCTCCACTGCTTAACCGCCTCATCGTAGTTCTGCGGATACACCACATTATCCGCCGTCCCATGCCAGATCTGCACCGCCGGCCGGCTCCCATTGTACCCGGGATACCCCGAGTACACCAGATCCGCCCACTCCTCGCCCGTCTTGATGATCTGGCCGCTCGCGCAGGCCGGGTCCGCCGTCTGCGGCGAGGAGCCCGGGGAACCCGCAAGACAGCCGTAGGGGACGCCGCTGTAGGCCGAGATGCCCGCGAAGACATCCGGGTACGCGCCCGCAAGGAGCTGGCTCATCATTGCGCCGGAGGAGGAGCCCGTCGCGAAGACGCGCGATGCGTCCGCGCCGTACTGCTCGATCACGTAGTTGACCATGTTCACCACGGAGAGCGAGTCGCTGCCGCCGTCGTGCGTGAGCGACTCCGTCGTCGCGACGTCCCAGCAGTTGAAGTCCTCCGTGGACCCGGGGTAGATCAGGATGAAGCCGCCGGCGTCTGCGGCCGGGGGGAGGTCGGGCACTTGGCTAAAGTAGGCTTCCGCGGAGCCGCCGCAGGGGTGGAGCTGGATGTGTTAGCTGCCAGATTTATCGGTGGGAAAGGGGGGGAAAGGGGGGGAAAGGGGTAGTACAGCGACGATGACAGCGGGGTTTTCGGCCACCTGATCTGGCGCGTAGAGGAACATCACATTGTTGCCTGGGTTGTCGCCAAAGTCGGTGACCTGCTGCAGGCTCGCAGCGTAGACAACGGGGGCGAAGACGCCCAACTTGAAGATGGAAGTCGAGAGCTTCATAGTTGAAATAACCTTCGTCAGACTCGAGTTGCGGGGTTGTTCGCGGGGTAGTTCAGGGCTCAACGGCTGGGCTGCACGCTATTTATCTTGACAGCAGCGTACCTGACGCCGGATCTGGGGAAGCTGCGAACTCCCGAGCCGAGGAGGACGGGCGTGCACCGTTCCCAATCTGTGTATAGGGCTGTCTGGCGTAGATTAACCCGGCTGTTCGAGGGGGGGATCTGCCGGGGAAGATGTCGAGATTCTCTCCTCCACGTCTGCCGCGTTCGTTCCCGGATGGCAGGGATTCTCGAGGGGATCTTCGAAAGGCCAGCCTGGCGCCTCAAATGCACACGGGGGGTGCCGTTTGACATGCGGTTTCAGCTGCCGTGTCGGCTGCGATTTAGGCTGATGGGGCTCGTATCAGAATATCCGGTGTGAGCAGATCGACATGCTGTGGCTCGAAGCAGAAGTCTTGTTCTCTCCCCTTCCCTTGACCCGATCCATTGGCCAAGAGAACTGGTTCATCCTTCGGCCTTTCGATGGCATCCCCAACCTGACTGCCTGCGCCTCAGTCCAACAGCCACCAGACAGAGAAGCCACCGACCGACTCTCCTCCAAGGCGCACTCCGTGCCTCGACAGCATGGACGAGAATCTTCGAGATCAAGCCGTCGTGCTGCGCCCGACGAGGCTGGGTGCGAACGATTGGGCGTGAGGATCCTGAATCATTTGTGGCGCATCGATGCTGTATGCGCAAGGCTGTCGACGCACACCGCCGCAGCGCGTCTGCTGGGTATTTCACCTGCGATCTCGCCTCTCATTTTCATCTCCCTCACTTTTGTCGAGTTAAGGACAAGGACCGCCCTCATCGCGCAGTGTTGAGACGCTCACCAACGATGGCCGAAGTCAGCGCGCTCCGGCGCCAATACGACACCTTGTCGACAGTCGACAGCACCAAGGATGAAATTATTAAAGTCGCCCTCCCCATCTTTAACTCGGAGTGAAGTCTTGCTAACTCGCGCAGCGCCTCTTTGCAGAGTATCAGAACTTGGAAAGAAGGGTCAAGGATATTAACGACGAGGTTGACAACCAGAAAGTGCTCATCACTACGTTCAAGGAGAAGAGTAAAGAGTACAAAGCTGAGCTTAATATTATGCAGCATAACAAGGTGAATATACCTTATACCTTCATTCTTGTCTTGAATGCCCGAGTCCTAATCTATCGAGTCAGGATGCCCTGAGTTACGCCTCCGTCTTAGTCGATGGAGATGGTATGAATGTACGTCCCCAACACCAACACCACTCCACCTCGCACAGGCTAACCACCAGCCCAGTTTATCCCAGAACTAGTCCAAGGCGGCGAGGCCGGCGGTGCTGAAGCCGCACAGCGCCTAACCGAGGCCGTCAAAGCCCACCTGCGCGAAGTCGACGCCAAGGGGAGCCCGAATATCACCTGTAGAATCCTGGTCTATGCCAACGTCAACGGCCTGACGGTCGCGTATCACGATGCCGAGATCCTCCGCAGCCGCCAGGACCTGAGACAGTTCATCCAGGGATTCAATAAAGATGGGTTGGCTGATTTTATAGATGTCGGGGGTGGGAAGGAGTGCGCTGATGCAAAGCTGCACGGTAGGAGAACCCGCGTCCGTCAAGCCCTGAATTCCCCGCTGACTCGCATGCAGCCCTATTTAGGCGAGAAATTAACAACGTCCACTGCCGCTGGATCGTCTTCTGCGGCTCTGCAGACAACAGCCACGCGCGCCTGCTGGGCGGATACGAGAAGTCGAACGAGAAATGGCAGCGCGTCTCGCTCGTCGAGGGGCCCCCCTTCGCCGCGGAAGTCCGACAGGTGGCTAAGAACTTTCAAACTACTAAATTCGAAAACGTGTTTATGTCTAAGAAGCTGGAAACGAATAAAAAGTCCCCCGAAAGGATGAGTCCACCGCTCATTGGTCCGAATTACGCCGCCGCACTGAAAGTACCTGCCACCGTGACACCACCAGACGCAGGGCTGGCGCCGACACCAGCACTCAAGTCAGGCTCCGGTATACCAGACGCGCTTAAACCTCACCTCCGCGTGCTTCTGAACGAGAACGACGAGCGCGTCGATACCCCCCTGCGCCCCTCCAAGGACAACGTGAGTGCGTTGAAGAGCAGCAAGCTGTGCAACGCGTTCTATATCCTCGGCAAATGCCCCGGCACGCCCGAGAACCCCTGCGAACACAACCACAAGCGCCGGCTCAGCGGCTCGGACCTCGTCGATCTGCTCAGCCTGTCCAGATCGAGGCCCTGCCACGCTGGTCTGTGGTGCGTCGACCCGCAGTGTCTCTTCGGGCACCGCTGTCTTTACGGGGATAGATGTACCTGGGGGGCTGCGTGCAATTTCCCGGACTATATGCATGGGGTAGACGTCAATGTTGTCTCGAAAGTGTAGTCGCATGGGGTGGATGTGCTTGTTGTCTTGGGGTCGAGTCTCGCCAAATGAAGAGAATAGTTATTTAAGTAACGTAGTTGGTAGTGCTCAAATTGATACTCATCTCATTCCGAACCCCCCTAAGTAGCAAACTCAACCACCATCACGTCAACTAATGTTGTCCGAATCAAGAAGTGTAGTTTAAATTGAAGTCCGAAGAATATAGTGCTCACGTTGGTTTAGAAAGTACGTTCGTGGATGACTCTCCTGCATCTGACAGTCGCTCCCGTATATAAACACATATAAAAACATCTGAGATACGCAATGAGGTCTGAATTAGAACACGAAACATGAACTCCCTAACCAACCCTCCCCATCTCATTTATCGCCAGATTCGACACCGTCGTCTCCGCATTCCCCCTCAGCGCAATCTCGATCATCGCCTTCGCCAGATAATCCTTCCGTACAGAGGGCACAAGACTCCACAGACGATCACGCAGAGTCCCCTCCTTCGAGGGGACTAGCCCAGGTTGCATAATGAACGCCTCGAAGAGACCCGGATTCGCCTCGGCGTGGCGCAGGAGGACGTTTTCAGTTTCACCCTGCTCCAGTCAACATATATATATTTAAACACCGCATTGGAAGAAAAGAGTATGAGGTATGAGGACGCACTCTCAACCGGCGCATCCCGCCCGCAAACCACAGCGACCGGCTCTGATCCCGCTCCGCCAGCGCGCCGCTGACATACACGAACCGGAAGGGCACCACGGAAGGGCCAGTGGGACTCCCTTCCGTCGTGTGCGCACGTTGAAACGCCGCCGCCGCAGCAGCCGTGTAATCCACACACACCCGCCGCGTGTGCTGCTCGTCCAACGCCTGAGAGGGCCGGAGCCCCAGGGCCCACAGGCAAGCGCCGGCGCCCTTTAATTCCTCGGCGACGGCGGGGTCCGCGTATGATAGGTAATCTGCGTCTTTCATGAGGCAGACGCGAAGCTTGGGGTTCACGATGCCGACGTCGCGCCGGGAGAGGGCGACGATGGATGTGATGGATGGATGGGCGAGGCATTGCGCGAGGAGCTCTTGGCCGATGTAGCCGGTTGCGCCGGCGATGATGACTTTCATTTCGGCGGTTGAGATACGTCCAACGTGATTGTTTGCGATGTCGAGTGTGTTTGAAATGGAATTCTTGAGAAAGGGGTGTAAATGGGGCTGTGTTGGCCTCACGGCGGAGTTAAGCTGGATCGTCCGAGAAAATCCTTGGATTTCAAGAATGCGCAGGACGTCATCGCTCTCTTCAGATTAACTACTTCTATTCAGGCCCATTGATAATCCCCCAGTCCCCGTCCGACCAGGTCGTCTTCATCCGGAAGCGCTCCATCCTCCACAGCTCGTCCTCCTCCTTCACAAACTCAACATAGTACAGGCTCCCCACCAACAACGCCGGCTGTCCAGCCTCCATCCCCTTCCCACCCTTATAATGCTGCGAGAGCGCCGCAGCCGTCGCAGCCGCGGTCGTGTTATCGCCGGCGATGTTGACGCGCACATTCGTGAGGAAGTGCGTCGTGTCGAGCCTGCTGAGGGGGCTGTAGCAGTTCGTAAGGAGCGCCGGCAGGCCCTCAGAGACTGCGCCGTTGATCTCGAAGGTAGCCGTGCGGGTGAAGGCGGATTCGAAGAGGGCTCTGTCGTTGGTGTCGGGCGAGGCGGGGAAGCGGTGGATTGCGTCGGTGATTGCCTCGCGGTCGCTGAGGGCTGGAGAGAGCACTGCGGGGAGGGAGGGGAGGGATGCCATCGTGAGTGATTTGATGGTATAGCAAATCTATCATCTGGTGTGCTGCCTTTATACCTGGCTCTGCAGCGTCGACAGGTTTCGATGAATTTGTAAGCTGGGCTGAACTCAGCTGATGGATATCTTTATATCCATCCTCTCACGCGTGCACGAGAAGACCTCTCCACCTCGCTGTTCGTCATTAATAATCGTCGCGGATCACAAAGTGCTTAGAAATGTAGTCGATTGAAGCGCACCCACTCCTTGATTCCAAAAGCTGAACATCTACCACCCAACAACAGCCGCACCAATCCCAAACGCAGCCCCTAATGCACCGAGCATCCCACCAACCTCACTCCAAGAACTCCCTGCTACCCCCCTCCTCCCACCCATAACCCTGGCTACACTCCCCGCATTCGGCGTCTCCGTCTCCTCGCTCGACCCATCCACCAGGACTACCATCGGCAGCCAGCTAGCAGCTACATACCCGTCCGTCTCACTCGACGCGAAGCTCGTCGTGCTCGTTGCGAGAGCCGCGTTCCCGAAGGCCGAGAGAAGCGTCTCTGTAACCGTTGCGCCATCCGCCGAAATGGTCGATGTTATGGTCTCCATATTACCCGCGGGCAAGATACGCGCGCATGCTGTTGTGAGCGAGGACGGATAGCTGGGGAGTTCGGACGTACACCCGCCGTACGGGGCCGGCGTCATTGAACTATTTCGATTGTGTCAGTCCATATTTGAAGTCAACGGTCTTCATGCAGAGGGTTAGAGACGCCGGGAGCATACCTAGGACAACAGGCAATGACCGTCTCGCCAGGCTTCAGCGCTAGTGGGAGGGCATTGTGCGCCTGGAACGGCGTCGCCGTACTTTCTTCTTGCTCCGTCTCTGTGTGCGTAAAAACTCCCTTGACGGTCGGCGTGGAATCCGCCTCCTCACCGCGCGACGCTACACCAACAGTCTCCCACCCAGATGGACAGATCGACGCAGGCGAGTAATAACCCAGCACATAATTACTCTCGTCGTCCTGCGAACCACGCGCATCTTCTTTCGGCGGGAGACACTTCTCGAGATCCCAGTCACAATTATTCGACCACTCGGGGAACTCTGGCGCCTTGGTCGGGGCCAGATTCACGAATTCGGCGCTGGACACACATGCTGCGGGGGGCGTGAATGTTGCCGTGAGCGGACCCCAGTTCGTGAGTGTCACACCAAGTGGTGTTGCAGATGGCATTGTGTTCTTGATTTGAATCTGCGCGCCGAGATTTCAGCGTGGTGAGGCGACTCGCGACCGACTGAATCTTGGGAGATGAATACGAGGCAAGGATGCAGCGTCCACGAGGTTCCGAAAGGATTCAGGAAGCCTCACGCCTCACACAAGCGCAGCCTGTTTCGGACACGGCCCTGTCAATCACCGTATATTGGACGAATCAGCGTTGGAGAATTGAAGGGTTGTCTCTGGTTCTTCTCTGTTGGATGGCCCCCAAACTCGGACCCAAACTTGGACACGCGTCGGAGTGCCCCAGCCAACAGGCGCCTCATTCGCTCCACCTCAACGAAAGAGAAGAGGAAGGGGAGCGCAATCAATGGTCCTGAAGATCACACCATGGGGTTTGCTTTCGAGGATTTCCGAGCATCGCATGTCCGGCAATGTTCCGACAACAAGAACGATGATCGCCATTGGGGAAGAAGGAACCAGTCATCGAAGGAACGCAAAGCTATGATCACGCTGAAAGGCCAGAGTATGTACAAGGATGGGAGAGACCGTCCCGAATGCAAAGAACAAAGGAGAATATCTATGCTTCTTTATCACCGCTTCATCGGTGTTCCGCCTCCATCCAACTCACTGACTTTGTGGGTATCACTCATCTCTATCATCACACCGTCTCCAGGAAGCTCAGCCATAACTGTCGTCGATGGCCGATAGGCCGGCGCCGCGGGAGCCTCGAGCGGCGAGTATGCGTGTTTGATCGGATCGCCGGGATACGCAGGGCTTTGCTCCTGATACACAGGTCCAGAGTCAAGTTCTGGTTTTCCTTCGTAGAATGACGGATCGTATGGCACCCCGGAGGCAGCACCATATGCGGTGGCTGCACCGTACATGGGGGTCGGCTCCGGGGGCTGAGGAGGTGCGGCAGAAGTTGCAGGTCGACTGTCAAACCCTGATCCTCCGGGAGCAAGCTCAAACTTGGATAGTCGTCTGCGGCGCCCGAGGAAGAAGAAAAGGCCACCGATGGCAGCGACGCCAGCGATGCCTCCGATAACACCACCTGCGACTGCGCCACCAGAGACAGACGAGTCGTTTGAGTCAGAGGGCTCGTCAGTCGGAGTTTCGCTGGGAGAGGAGGTAGGTGTGGAGATGGTCTCCGCGGTGGATGTTGGCGTCGGTGATGGAGTGGTGGTCGTGGTCTCGCCCTCAGCCCCAGTCTCGGTTTCAGTTTTGGTTTTTGTCGGCGTTGTGGTGGTCGTGGTCTCGTCATCAGCGCCAGTCTTGGTTTCGGTTTCGGTTTTGGTCGATGTTGTCTCGGACGTTGTTGTGGTTGTGGGCTTCGTGGTGGTCGTAGAAGTGGTGTCCTCGTCTTCATCCTCATCCTCAGACGCTACACGGAATGAACCCAAATCTCGACTCGAGACGCGGTTCCATACCGAAGGTGGTGAGTATCCCGCTCTATATCCAGTGCATTTGTCGTCCTCGTACAGCCATATTGACAAACCGTCGTCGCCAGGGTTCCATCGAAACTCCTCGCCCTCTGCATGTTCAATTTTCCTGCAATCTACAGGGTCGTTCCCCTCCTCGACGTAGGACTTGCCGTCTTCGTTTTTCCATATCAGGGACCACGCAGAGACCGAGGTGGCGGCATGTAAGAGAATGAGCAGACTGAGAAAGCGCTGCATTGCTCCGCGGTTGTGGAGGAGGAAAGAAGGACGGAGTTAGTCCAAAATGGCGCTTTGGGAATTCCCTGCTTTTGACGGTGTCTCAAAAGAGTCACACTTGACGAGCAGGTTTACTTTTCCGAGAGCCCAGGATCCGAGAGCCCATCTTCCCCATTCTTCCACTCTTTGCACGTCCAAGACAAACCCTGATAGGCTGAGCCGTCGGATCGTTTGGGCGGCTCGCATCTTCGACAACGAGCAGCTTCCTGTTCCTGGTCAAGGCACCCCTTGAAGCGGTAACCCCATTCACACAAACGAGATTTCCGAAATTGAAGGGGAGCAATGCAGAGACCTGATCCTCTTGACTGCGGTTTGATTGGCGGCTATTTGTGAAATACGAGAACTTGTGGAGCTGGTGCGAAGAGCTCATTTCGCAATTTCGCGAGACCAGCTTCTGCTGCGCGATGATCGGACGGTTTCAAGCCTCACGAGGGGGGCGGCTCTTGTGTCTCAGGACGAGGACTCAAGGGACTGAGGCTCTTTGGGGTAGCCAGACTTTACTTTCCACTGTCTTCTCAAGGCCTCTTCCTTTTCGGAATGGCACATTCGCAGCTCCGCTCGTGGGATATTGCCTGTCTCGTTTGGTGATCTGTGGTGAGCGGGTCCGCGCCAATTCCTTGAAGCTTGGCCGAAATCCTCCTTGAAGTTTGCTGGGGTTGGGGTGACTGAAGTCTCGGGGAAAGGAAATTCATCTCGCAGTGTTCTTGATTCGATCGTCAGCAATCTCCCATGTTGACGAAAAGTCGGCAAAGGGCTGAGGATCGCCGCAATTTTATCCGCGCCTTCGACTTCGGGTGTTGGAAAGGACTTCTTTGCCTTTTTTGGGGGGACCAAGGACGAAATTTGGAAGTGGACCGCCCCCGTTCCCCCTTCCAGATGTCGAAGCCCTGGCAGACACCTGTCATGGGCACGCCTTTTCCAACGCCATGATGCAATGCAGAGAAGCCTTGAGACCTCCAGGCCGCAATATCGGCGGCACACCCTGCGAGTAAGACTCCGGTCCTTCGGAGTTCAAGTAATGCCGGCCTGGGCATCGGCGATTGATGTGCAGCTGTCCCGAATCGGTTAGTGCCTGAAAGCTGAACGTTGTGATTCGGGCGAACTGATTTCTTCGCCGTTTGCCCTTGCGAGGAACCTTCCTGGGATAAAGATCCCAAGAATGTCGGGGAGGGTGGCAGGATGCGATGATCGGCTCTTCGGCCGACGCTTCCTCAGTTCGGACCCCGGTAAAGCTGGCAGAGGTTGAGCTTGCATTGCTGGGCATTCTGGGGAAGAACAAGACCGCTGTCCTCGACGAGTTCCATTCGGATTCTGTCCGGTTGTCCCCGGCGCCCTTCATTGGATGGGAAGAAGAGGAGGTCGCCAGTTATATTCACAGTGGGCTGTCAGGCACGGCTGCGAACCACGCTGGCCTTCTTCAGAGCAAACAAGTGGTAGCGAGCCCAACGGTCTGGGGGGCTGAGAGAACCTTCATCGAGAGACATGGTAGGATGAAGCCTGTGGGGCGAGGAAACAACGGCTCCGAAATGCCCATGTCAACATTTGATTCGGCATCATGATGGGTTTCATGTTCCTGATTCTGGACGTCACTCGGCCGGATCAAAGACGCCAGGCGGGCATCGTCACCTCAGGCACACTCTCCTGGCCCAGGACGTGGCGCTTTCGTAGGTGGGTATATCAACCTTCCTTTCCATTATTGACAGTGCCATGTCGCGCTCAGAGCGCAGGAAATCGAAGAAAATCGGCAGTGCAACTCTGCAAGGGTGCCAACCTTATATTCGGAGCTTCGAGCAATGGTCGCCGATAACCAGTATGACGCGGCTCGATTCGCAATCTTACTGTAGGCATCATATTTCTCGCGCTGCCTGATCAACTAATATTGAAGCTGCTCGCGCCCACTGTGACGCGTATCAAGATACTCAGACCGGGTCGCACAAGCCTCGATCGGATCCTCGACAGGACGATCTCGAAATGCAGAATACCATCGCCAAAATCTTCCGGCGGAGTTTTGAGTTACACGCACCGGGGACTTGTTGGGCATCGCAGAGACCGGCGACTGTTGCTGCGAGTGTGGGCAGGGCTACAGCCTCGCGACTAGGCAACCTGGTTGGAATAAAAATATTCCCCCCTCGAACCGCCGCCTGAGGTTCCCCAGCTCCAAAGCTCTATCTCTAAACACCGCGAGCGCGCCGATTTGGTGACGTTTGGGATCGTGTGGTCATCGTCTTGTGGAGGAGCTTGTGAGATTGTAACCCACCTTGTCGGGTGCCTTTCTGCTCAGGGTCGCGCAAGGTTGCTCACTTACTCGACCGCTCGTGCCCTGAGCTTTGTCAACTTGCACAGACTTCGCCGGCGCAAAATACACACAAGGTGTCCGGGTACAGCCATCAACCAGCTACTGGTTAATTGGGCAGCCGATGTGAATTCCTCTTCGGCGCCTGCCCCTGACCTAGTCAATAGGCAGAAGCAAATCGAGGAAGCCGCCTAAATATACATTGGCTGACTCCCATCTCACCCACAGTGCGTTTCTCAGTTTACGTCCACTTGCAGGCCGCAGCGCGATCTTCTCGCATGTCATATAGAGGCCGCCTCGGCCGTGTCTCCCGCACACGTCACGTTGTGCCCCTGGCACCTTAACTCACGACCGGGAACTGGATCCGCATTGCACGTGCCTTGTCTTTGAGGGGATTGGTACCGTGTGGTGCTACGCTGTTATCAAGGAGTAGGCGGGGGAGCAGCGCAATAGAGCGGACGCCGAGAAATGAACATGTAAGCCGGGCCAAGAACGGACTCCAGTGGAATTAGCGTCCCTTGTAGTCCGGTGCTATGAGCGGGATGATCAGGGACCCGGGGGGATGCGAAGGTCGATGGTACCTGGGCTTACTGTTCTGGGGGTCGATGGTAGGTTGCTACCACGCAGCACAGGGTGGCAACGTAAAACCTCACAGCAGTTACGCTGTCAGTGTCCCAGTACACTGTTATCAGGCTCTTGTCGGTCACTGGCGTGTGTCCGGAGATTGGTTGTTGTTCAAGCGGGTGGTACGACTGGAAGTTTTGGATCCTTTCGTGACGATTACGGAACCGTGGCGATCAATGTAAACCCAGAGAGTATGACATGCCCCCTGCTATGCTCTAGGTCGACACGCCGAAACAGAACAGGGTAGGTGAGGCGGCTACTTACCTGCGGACGGCAGAGATAGACCTGAACAACCGAGGTGTCGTCCAAACTAACATCCCAGACGTCGGAGGTTGGGACATGGCCATGAAAGGCCGAAAGCACGGCACTGTCTGATCTCGGAAGTTGCCCACTTCAGCGTCTGTGCCAGAGAGCAGAACCGTCTGTAGATGCGAGTATGCCATATCTGCTTCGTAACCAAGATACACCTGGACTGGTGCTTCATAAAGCAGGCGGAGACGGACGGTCCTCGCTCGCGCAAATCGTGCCGCGGACAAAAGGCGGAATGTTTGACGAGCGGACCAAGCGCAAGTGGATTGGTCGTCGATATTAAAGTTGGCGGTTTTCGGCGAGCCAAGGCAACAATATCAATAGCGATGGTACATGCTCGACCCATCCCACGTCGTCCGGCACCCAGGTAACTCCGAGGTGGAGTGAGGCGACGCAGGACATGAAGCGTTCTGACTGAATCTGTGTGTCCACAAACCCCTCAACGACCGGACGGTGGCTTCTGAGCCGATGAGGGGGGCTAAAACAGCCGCAACGGGTTTCGAGACCCCCCATCGGTCTTCGACTCTGGATCAAGAAAGTTGATTGACAGAAAGGTACCTGTAATGAGCGGGATTCTCCGGAGCGGAACAAGCCCATATGTTTCAACGCTCGTGGACCGCGCCGCATTATAGTTTGGGACAAATGGTGTGAGGTGTGATACGATGAATGCATTTTGTGATCGCAGCCTGTCTTGGATTCAACGCCCCGGCTCTCTAAAACACGCCCCAGCTCGAGCTCCTCGAATGGCTCCCAAACGCCCAACTGTTGGCTCGCCGGAGCTACTTATACTCCGGCTCTGTTTGTGCCCACGAATGGAGCGGGGTTAAGTACAGAGGGGTAAGACAAGCAGCGGATTGAGCGAATCATGGGGGGTGTGCATGGAGCTGACAGTCCAACAATAGCGTCCGGGTCTGCAACCCAATGTGTTGAATTTCGTCCTATCTTCGATGACGAGAGGAGTTCGGGCCTTCGGAAATGCAGGTCGAAGAACGCATGAAGGGATCTGCACAAGGGTAAGGGTGACGAAGCGGCCCGCTCATCCTGCAAATGATGGCTGACCCAATTCGGGGCGTCAGCTTTGGACTGCGAAACAGGTAGCCTCGGTCATCGACCGAATTTTTGAAGCTACCTATAAGCTCTAGTCCTTTGGAACAACCAAATCTCATCCGGTCTGGAACAGGACCGTGAACCTTCTCAGCTTCCGGAGCCAGGCGCGGCTGACACCGACAACCTCCTCTCATACAATTTGGATCCTGGTAGCGCCGGAGTTTTCTGCTGCGTCCGCTCGCAGGCCAGCGCGACAGGAATAAACATGGTTGACAAGCAGTTGGCATTGGAAGTAATGTGAGATGATTCTCGGAAAACTTGGCGATCGAACTGAGACTTGACGGAGTCGTATGTGTAGATTCTCCGTGCCAAGACGATTATCGGCGATGCCCTGGCGAGGTCCTTCCTGCAAGCCTTCCCGGCGATCGGCTCACCCCACAGCCAATGCTCTCAGGCGATTGCTCGATCATGGTACTCGTAACGGGAACGGTGTACCCCTCTCACAGGCAAAAGCAAATACCGGTGCGCCAGATCATAGAAATATCAGCGAAGAGGCCCTGGAAGCGCGGATGTCACTCCCACCTCTCAGAATTGCAAGACACAGGAAATTTGTCAAGCTTCCGGATATCTTCCACGGATACGTCTCCTCACCCTTCGTATATGCACTAGCTCTCCGGAGTATTCGAGCTTCGAAGAACCCTCCATCTACCTCCACTAAGTGTCCAGCTGGGTCACACTTGAAGAACCCAATCGATGATGGCGGACCCTGCCACTCCACACGATATCCCCTCACCAAAAGGTATACCTCGCCATCGGAACAGCCAGCAACCACGCAAGCTTCGGGATAGCTGTACCCACTGTGCAAGTTCGAAGGTTAGGTGCGATAAGGAGAAGCCAGCCTGTAGTCGCTGCGTGCGACGTCGCTTGACTTGCGAATACAAGGTATCCCGCCGCACTGGGCGTACCTCTCGAGCCGGTCACCGAGCCCCCGCAACAGCGCCAACTGCGAAGGCGGGGTGCGTATCAACATGTATCAACATCAATTCCAGCACTAGTATACTCCCACCTTCCCTCGCCGCTGGTGACTCCTCCCAGACCTCACTCTTGGCCCCGCCTACCGCCCTCCCCAACCTGCACTCTTCGTCGGAGCACTGTTTGGCCCAGACACCAGACATGTGGGGATCGCTTCTCTCTCCTAGCGCCTTATACCCCGACGTGGCGGATCTGTCCTCATTAATACCGACGGGGTCGGATGTCGGGGATATATTCGCATCGGTCATGCAGTCTCCTCCATTAGATACTTGCGATATCGAGTCACCAAATTGCCAGGGACTTGGTAACCCGCTTTCGGTCACCGAGCAGCCATTACTTAATACTCCCGCCATGTCTGAAACACAGTCAGTCGGCTTGGATGATACATCTTCGAACGATCCGACCTGCTGTATGACCATGGTATTGGATATCTTATCCAACTTGTTTAAGAACGCACCTTCGACATGTAAACAGTCAGAGATCAAACATGAGTCCGGTAGGGCCCGAACGATAGCCTCTGTGATCGCCCAAAACAAAGAAATCGTTGAGACAATCAATACTGTGTTGAACTGCCGGTGCTCTGAGGACAGCTATCTCATATATATCGTATCACTCGCCGTGTTCAAGGTCATGAGCCGGTATGTTGCCGCAGCTAGAGACCGATCTCCTACGAGTCAAGGCATAATGGAGTTTGTGGCTGAGGCTACCAAGAACTCGAGTCGAGGAGATCATTCCCCCGACGAGCAAGTACTGCAATCTTCACGCATGCCTGGGAACTACTGCGTTGACGGCGATGACCAAAATCGGATGGCAGCACAACTTGTCCTCAGCGAATTGCACAGGGTACAGCATGTAGTGAACGTTCTTTCCTCGCGGTTGGAGAGCATTCGACTAAGGGCATGTCTTTCCTCGACTCCTATATCCAGTTCGGTCAGTACAGCAGGCTCAGAGGGCGGCTTGCCGTTCACTCCATTGGAGATGTCGCCGTTATCAGGAACTACTTTCTTCCAGCTAGAGCAGGACCTTCGCAAACGGCTGCGCGCCGTGTCGTCCGAGGCCATTGATATACTCCGTCACTCATAAGCAATGAGGGTGCGTGGGGAGGGGCTCCAGAATATGGGGCGGAATTCTATCCTCGAATGAATTAGCGACAGAACACCCAGACAGAAACAGTCGACTCAATATTTTGCGGCATTGCACAGCGAGATCCGGACACGCAAACCTGTAGCCCGTGTCAATCTAATCTGAAGACGACTTACTTCACCCTCATGTCGAGGAGTAAATTCACCTAATGGTGCAAACTTTCGCATAGAATGATGCACAATATCGTTTATTATATTGGCGGAGGGCTGTGTAATCGGAAAAGAGTCGAGGTGCCACCCAGTGGGGCGACGCTCTAATGTCGGGGGAAATGGTCGATTAATGAAACTGTTGTAGATTTTGATTGCCGATGGGAGTCCAGGATCTCCTGGGTTTAAATGCAGGCCAAGTATCCGATACGGCCGTCGACGCAATCGTGGCTGGTAGACGACAAACGCTTGAATGAACGTCAACTCTCAGTTGTTCCAGATTTGTGCGTTACATCGGAATATCTCCCACCCATCCCTCGGATAGCGGGATTCATCGTGACCTGGGTGCCTCACATGAGGCCTGGGGATGATGATCGTCCGACTCTCTCGACTCGCTCGCCTGAGAGACCGGAGGCTGATCTGCGAGATGTACCGTCTCGAATCGGGCATAATTGCAAAGACGGTAGGCGCATAATATAAAATTGAGACTCTGAGACATTTGTGAAGACGAGGTGAATCGTTTTCGATTGAGAAGAGGCCTTCTGGATACCCGTTCGGCTCGCCTCTCACCGACACCCGGTGGTTTGATAAGATCCCCTTTCTGCGACGAGACTCGGATGCCTTGTCCTAGTTGTACCCCTCGTACTCGTAAGACCGTGCATTATACGGCACTAGTAGGTCCCGGAGCAGCTCGCATCCGGACAAGTTCAGTCTTGCCAAACCGGGGCTTTGTAGGAGCAGGGAAGGAACGCACGAAGCTCGAAAGGGGCACTTTATTGCCTCGCGGAAACCGCCCACCCCGAAGTTCCGAGCAGTCATCCGCTTACATATCTTCGTGGTGGCCGTGCCCTACTGCCAGTGGGGAATATTCAGAGACGCCTGGGAGAGAACGGAGAGTGTGAATCCGGTGGTTAGACAGACTGTTGTGATGCCCTTCGGACGACCGGTCAGGAATTCGGGGATCTAAGTGTCAACGCTTCCACGAGACGGAACTCGGGCGTGAAAGAAAAAATTCCCGAATGAACTTCAGATATCTCCGATGGTGCCACAGTGCGTACGCTCCAGTGTATCTGGGGGGCCTGTGAGGCGAAGCGAGCATAACTAGCTCGACGCTAGCAGGGTCGACATATTCTCACTTACAAAGCGGAGTACAAGAAACCAGGCAGAGTCGAAAGCACTGTAGACACCATCCAGTATTTGGGAGGGAGACGTCTGTCGCTTCGCCAACGTCGGGGATCCTTTCTGATGAGAAGGCCATGGGATCGGAAACCTTGGCGGTCATGTGACTGTAACGCCAGTGGAAACGAGACAGCGGTCCAATCAGCGGGCGAGTAATTATAACGGACGCCAGCAACTGAAGACACCGCAAAGGTTCGATACCACCCGACCACTGGCATGACTATGAACTATAGCAACCCGTGGTTGGAGATTATTCTTCTTAAATCTACTTAAACAAGATTTTTGTCGAATCTACTTTGCTATTATCTCCCTAGCCTTGTTGTTATTATACGTTGGGATTCATTTTATATCAGACTTCACCTTGAATGTCCACAACTTGTTCATATCCCATCTGGTTCGAATACCTAGAGTCCGTTCTGGGACCTGCGCCGACATGGAAACGTGTGAGAATAGGCCGCCCGACAAAACTGCATAAATTAAAAGCGGCGAGAGCGCAAGCTTTGCGTTATAAAGAATCTTGAGTGACTATCTTACTTTCTTTCTCTCCTCTAATGCTCGAAACATGCAGGACTCTCGTGGCGTAGGAACCTTGTACCTAGACCCATCCTCCCTATATAACCTACATTTGGTGAAGCGTTTAGACCGTAACTTGTAAACCGGGAGGAGTCAACCTCACATTACCCTCGAAAAGGGCGGGTAGATTTATTAGCGTCCATTCTTGGCTATTGGCATGGATCCTCAACCACAGAAACATGCGCCGCATGACACCAATTCTCAGTATCTCAACACGTGTTGCTATTTAGCGGTATCCTGTCTCGTTCGCAAAGTGCCTAAGCTGAGGACTATGGATCCCAAGAAGGCTAGCCCGCCAGCAGAGATCAATGTCCAGCCCAAGACCGAGCGCAAGGTAAAGGAAGTGACATAAATCATACAGATGCCAACGACTATATCGTTCACACCATGTACCACAATTAACGGGTCTATTGTCTCTCGATCATCTGTACTAGTCGAGTTCTCGACAAGGTTCCTGGCGAATCGAGTGGAAGTATTGAGTGCGTAACCGAGAACCAACGTTGAGAACGCTGCCACTGCGTTGATCAACATGGGATCGTGGCAGTTTTGACGGCGCCGCATAGCGTGGGAGGACGAAGACTGATTCCGTTGATCGTTCTCTGTTCTTTTTGGCATCAGTATCAACAAAGGCGTCCTGGGTTAGAATCAAGGACAGTTTGGGGAACCGATTCATACCTCAACCATTCAGTCAAGATTTGGTAATGGTACGGGGCCAAGAGGAAGTCGCGAAGCAAGTCCTCGGGTATGGTAGCCGACGGCGGCTGCGGTGGAGGAGAGTCCATTCTATGCGAGTTGGTGCGTGGGATGTGCGGTACTTGGTCTTCCACAGCCCAGATTACTATGGTTTTATATGCCGCTCCGTCCCTGGAAATCCAAGAAATTCCTCATATATCCCATTCATTGGCAAAGTTGAGGGAAACGCTTGAGGCAAGAGCCCGTTGTCTCTGCAAACGCCTGAATAAATTCGCCGGGGCTGGGCAAATAAAGGACTCCCTCCCCTGGCACCAAGCAATGCTACATTCGCCACTTTTTTGATTGCTGTTTGGCCCATTGTCGCGTTCTTCTATCCCGTGTCCCCCAATTTTGGTGAAATTTCGCTGAAAGGATGGGATCAAAAGCTTCCCGATGGTCGATAGATTGCTCCGCAAACGAGCTTTTCGAGATCGCATGTAGTCATTGGCCGAAGGGCCCAGGGTGGCTAAAGCATCAACAAGGACGACCTGGCCCAAAAGCTCACAGCTGCCTATTGAATTGTCGTTCATCGTGAGGGACGCTTTCGGGGGGTCGTTGGCGAGACAAACGAGTACCAGAGAGCGATGCAAGAAGCAGATTGAGGAGATTGGAAGAAGTCGGTCTGTGCAAAATCCGGGGGACCAAAACAGCAACAGCCAACACGGGGTGCGCTCTTGTAATGTAAGAGCCCGTGGCAAATGCTCTTTCTGTGTTACACACTCACAGTTGCGCGACCCTTGAGCCTGGAGCTGCCCAAAGTACGTTGCTGCAAGCCCTGGTTGTTTCGTTCACCGCTCTTTGGTGAAGATCTAGAGCCAGGAACATGGAGGTGTTTTGCAGGTGGAAGAGAACAGCTTCCCCTGCATTATCCGGGGTAGATGCATGAAGCTTGCTCGTTGGGTGATCCGCGACAAGGATGAGTTGCCCATATTGACCCTCTTTTTCTTGACAAAATGCGGTCAACACAAGGTAAGAAGAAAGGACAGAAGAGCTCAAACAGATCGACTGATATATTTGGGCCTATATACAAGAATATTTGTGGGTGTTTGACATTGCTCAATGCCAGAAAATCGCGTGGTGAGTGGCTGGAAAGCGGGTCGATTGCATTCAAATCAGCTTGAATGGGCTCGATGGGCGCCGCAATGTGAAAGGACTTTCCAGTGACAGTAACCTACAGAATCGAAATATGCCCAGCCGGATAGAAATGCAAGGTCGCTGAATAACTAATGGCGAAAAAAAAAAAAAAAACGAAAAAGGCAGCGTATTCAGAGTTCAAACATTATCGTCAACGTTGACATATTTCTTTAATTTTGGAAATGTCGCTGCCCACTCGCGGGAAACCTGCCAGTTCTCATAAGCGTACAGCCCTGTCTCGAAGCTCTGCGTCGGCATCAGCTCCCCATGTTCGCTAGTATAGATGAAATCCTGGTCTTCTGGCCAACGGAAGTGGATTGAGCGCATGTACATCATGACCGAGTGTCGGGGATCGTTAATTTGCTGACCATGACGGATAAGACGATCGCGGAGCCCTGGCCAGGGGAGGAAGTCAATGCAGACGGGGTGGGGGATGGTCTTTTGGATCTCGGTTGGGTAAAGCCAGGTCGGGACGTCACGCTGCGTTTCTTCGTCGGGGCATAGGCGCCACTGTGGGAAAGAAGTTTAGCAAATCTGAAAAAATCGTGCACGGGAGAATACTCACTCGTAGGAAGCGATACATCACAACATAGCAGGCGAAGAGAGTACGAACATTCGCAGGTCGGACCTGGCTGAAGACCAGGCCGAGAATTTGAATGACGGGATTATCGGTCGACGTCGGTCGGAAGACGTGCACAAGAGAAGGTGTACGGGGGAGGCGTGTGCCATTCGAGATACTCTTGTTCAAGCCTTGATGGGCGCGGAGGAGGATCGAGAATGTCGAGTACTCAAGACATTCGAAGTAAGAGCGGTGGTCAACACCACACCGGCAATCGACAGGCACATTGTTATCGGGTTCTCCAAGTGCCGGTTCAGGTACCAGCATCGGGAGTTTATCCGCCGATAAGAGGAGTACATCCTGTGGATTGTGAAGATACCGCGGCAGGTTGAGCGATGATGCTGAGGAGTTGCCCGCGGCAGCGACGGGACTCGGCGTCTCCCCAAGATCAAAACAGGAGAAATATCGCGTCTGGTCCCTGAGTCTCTCGTTCAGAACGCGAACCTGGTCGGTCAGCGACTGGACAGCCTGCTGCAGGTTTGTGACCTGCGTCTCCAGGTTCTCCATTTGCCGCTTCTGCTGTTCCCGCTTCGCCTTGTGATTGATTCGGTCCGCCTGTCTCTTGCGGGCCAGTTGGGCTTCAGTGCGTCGACGCTTCTTCTGGACACCCTCAGTGGGCGTGGTGGGAGAGGAGTGGGATTGGGCAACCTCCATGGTTCCTTGACTGTGCTCACTTGAGCCAGGGAGGGAAGAGGTTGGAGAGGAGGGAATAATAAGAATGCCGGGCCTGGGTTGTCGTGTTCGCCCCGGAGGCAGACGGGACTGCTGCGCCTGCGATCCTGCGAAACCCCGCATTTTTGGCCCGGTTGGTCTTTGCTCTGCCCACGGGGCTGCCACGCTTGGCCCCCGTCATTTATCGTTGTTCTTTTTATACTCTTGCTTCCTTCACGAGGCTTCTTAAGACCTCGGATTGCAGGCTTGGTTTTCGATCTTCAATGCCTCTGTGAGTGCTGTGCGCGTCCACCTCTCTAACTCTCACATCTTCTGACCAAGGTCTGCCTAGGTTTGAGGAATCGACTTGCCCGTCTGACGCCCTTGGTTCCTGGATCGTCCTGGCGGGCCCCATCCGCGATCGCTTGTCATTCGGATCATCTCCCTCCTCACTGGGCAGCCACTGAACGAGCTTGATGATTGATGACCTGTCCGTTCCTCGTTGCGAAGACACGATTCGCCCCGCAAGGCACCGGTCTCCGGAAACTTCCTTTCCCCACGCCCGAGTACGACCCGAGAGTCAGGTGTGTCTCGAATGAGCAATAGAAGGGAAACAAACTTCAGAGGCTGTGCTCGTCGGCCCCAGGCCCAGAGTCCCCAGTGGATGACTGAAACCCACTTTGGACGCTTCACGGACAGAGGAGATGGATTCCGCGCATGACGACAGACCTGGAGGCGAAAGATAGACGCTGGAGGTTCATCTCCCGCGTGGTTGCGCCAGGAAAAAGCATGGAATTCTAGCCGACTCAAGCCGCGCCTGACAAACTCACCGATTTGACTCCGATCGAAGCGATCGAAGCAACTCACTCGACGCGAACACCTGAGGCGGCTTGCTCGGGGAACGCTGAGTGAATCTTACGAGATAACATCCACCTCAGAGTCCGAGTATTTCTGCTCCCCAACAACGTTACTTAGGCACCCTGGTTCCTATCCCTCAAAAAGCCATCGACTGGCGAAGGTGCAGACAGTTGTCGTGCCTGAGGCCGCCTCTCGTTGTCGGCGAAGCACGTGCCTCGGATGTTGCTGCCTCGTGATGGCCTAATTTATGGTCGACGTCGACCACCGTTAGAACACTTCCAAACTCGAAATTCAATTAAACTTCATCCAACCAATATTGTTCAGGTGTGAAATGAATGTCGACACTGCTCTCGATTGGACACGCGGCGTTCGAAAACTGCTCTTTGTCCTCCCAGACCTGGGGATGTCGGGATAATCGGAGCAATGATGCCGCAGAGACCAACCACGGAAAACAAGTTCCCAGGAACCGCCTCCTTTTCCGAGTCATCTTTCGGCGTCCTTTGGGAGAGCAATGTTGTCGGGTGTTTTCGGCGAGTCAGTCTTCCAGGATGGGCTTGGCGGGATTCTGACCTCATTCCCGGGATTGTTTGGATCTCGAGTTGAAGTCCGATAATGAATCGAGACGCTTCGATTCCAATAATGAGAACCATCGGGGCAACAACCAACACAGGTAATCAAGCCACACAATACACGCTTACACGCCTGAGGTCGAGACTAGTCTTTCTAAGTATGAGTGATACGATACATCAGACATGCACACAAAGTCTCAATACCCCTTTGTCGAGTAATCCCTTCGGTCCTCCGCAAATAGAAGAGCGCGAGATGGAAGCAAAGACATCTTCCCACTTGTTTTTCCCATGATCTTCTGCGAGGCAATCCTATAATCCAACGAGATATTCGGAAGCTGGATTCGTGTTCTCATCCCGTCCAGAAATTTGCGACTTCGAGACATTATTGCACCTCCTGAGTTCGCGCGACAATCCCGAGGCGTTTCATCTTGGACCGAGACGTGGCGGGATACACGACACCCAGGCTGCCGATAGTAATTGTTCTCCGGGTTTCGATGGGGGCTGTTCACTGGCGACCGAAGTGTCTGTCGCGATGTCCTAGGAGTGCGTATCTGCCTGCTCCGCCTATGACTATCATTTGAGGCCAGCGTGGACGTCGTTGCTTCCGACTCCGACGCTGGCGACTTGCATTCGATGACATCGATCTGAGAACGTTGAAAGAAGGCCGAGGAATTAGGCTTTAAGGTCGGATGCACAGAAAGCAAAGTAGTGGGAGCGTACTAGATTGGTGGATCTGGAAGCGCCCGAGCCCAGCGCATCTTTATTATCCTCCGCCACCTTATCCATAACGGACGGATCGCATGAAACCACGGCCTGAGAATTCCGCTTCGAGAGTTTCTCCTGCCCATGCTAAAGGTGGTTTATTTTGAAGCCGCTCGTGCGCTTAAATACATATCCAAGAATGTGTACTTTGATTTTGTCACATACCAGTCGGCTTTGCGGCAAAGCTGTAGAATGCTGATGATTCACATTCTGGGGGCAATCCAGACCCCAACAATCTGTGAGAAACGAATCGGAAAGACTTTCAATTGAATTTGATGCGAAAAACTCTTTTGGTGTGCGCCACAGCGTCACGATCCTGACCTCTGATGGGCTCGCAGGCTCGGCAGCTCAAGGTTTGAACCCTTGCAGGATGTTGGGATTCGGCTGTCTTCGACCTTGGAATGGTTGAAGCAACATGACATACACAAGGGCGGGCAAAAGTACATTCCAAACGGACGCCATGCGGGATACCTGGTGCTTGGGGAACAAGTCGTGTTGTGAACCCCAAGCCCGGGCACTGGTGACGCAGCGGAGTCAAGCTCGCCATGGCCTCGAGCTTGGACAGCTGGAAGCTCGCCGTTGGGACGTGATTGACGGTTGGCAGCCAAGCATGGTTGAGACTTCCCCACCTTTTGGATGGCCAGAATGAAAGGTTGTTGTGGGGAGCTATGCTGACGATCCATGGGTTGCTTGGCGAGCTCTTCTCCCTTTGCTTGAAGGAACGGTGGAGAAAGACAAGGTTGAGCTCCTGGCTTTGAAAACCGGATTTAACCTGATCTCGTTGACTTGGAGTGTTGTCAAGGTTGCCTGGTCCTTTGCGTGAAACATGGTTTTTGGATGCATTGAACGTTCTTTAATTGGATGGGCCAGCCTCCCGACTTTGCACTGAATGTTTTGCCTTATCAACGAGGCAGTCTCAAGCAGGATATCTTTTCATCCTTTTTGCCTTCTAACATGGCACGCCAGGAGGCAAAATCAAAGTGTAGTATCTCGCAGCAGCACGGTTTGATTACCCGGTCTCGCATTCTTTTCTCTGCCCGGCGTTCAGAAAGTCGACCCTTCGATTCTAGAAGTCCCGTCCACATCGTACTTGTACAGTTGTCTCGCGTTCCCGCAGAGATGGGATCCCTTCTGGCACAAGTTTCTTCGCACGCCACAAGCCAAACTCGCACGGGTTGAGGGTCGAAAGGAGAAGAACAACATAACTTTCTCCAGCCCCCGTCTCTCCCTCGGTTTTGTCCTGATTTCTCTTTCCCTGAGCCTGATTGGCCAAGATTTGCACTTGATGAGTAGCGATAACGTCATCTCTCCTCCCACTGCAGCCACTTTTTGCAGCTCAGGGCTGGATGCGATCGACCGGATGGCCTGTCATTAAGCTCGAGGACCTTCTGCTGGATCGAGTTTCATCCATGGTAAACGTCAAGACCTTGGCTTTCACGACTTAAGTTTCCCCCGCTCTCTGCAGAAGCTCCATCCCGTCGTCATTACTTTTCTCCATCCGCTTGCTCCTCCACTGCCAGGGGAGTCAATTCGAACTCGATTGACGGCAAGATTCGCACCACATTGTCACGATTGCGGGACCTGATTAATTGAGCTCATTTTCCGTCAACATCATATCGGCAACCGGACCTTCTTTTTGCCCCTAGCCTCACTTCACCAAATGAGAGGAGGCCGTCGATAGCGAACACCTTAGGTACGAGTGTGCCCTCCAACAATACCCAACTGCTAATCTCGATAGCCACTTTGACGGGGACCTCCTAGCCATTAACATGTCTACGCCAGCGGCCTTTTACCATGCTGATTCCATGGGAGCATCTGGTGTCGCCCCATCGTCTCTGCTCCTCAGCAACGGCTTTGGCCCAGAATTTCTCTCGCTTGAGTTACTCGAGAAAGCAAATCAGCATGACATGCCGACGGCATCAATGCCACCCGCGCCTGGCGACAATACAGCGCACCCACAGGGCATGCAACCTAATTACTACAACGAGAGCCCCGGAGCGCGCATTCGCAACCGCCAACTCCGACCAGCCCCTCCCGATGACCGCAAACGGTCGATGGACATGGAAATGAACTCAGGACAGTCATTCAGATACCCTTCGTCCTTCAGTAACTACTCCTCTACTTCCACCTCAAGTGACCACACCCACAATCACGACAAAGGTGATTTCGCTGTAGACGACTCTCGCAGTTCATACCACTCGGATCGTAGCAGCCCAAAATTGTCCCCAACTAGCCACAGCCACAGCTACCGCCCCGACGAGATCCAAAAGAGAGAAAAGCACCTCGAGCGCAACCGCGTCGCAGCGAGCAAGAGCCGTCAGAAGAAGAAGCGCGAAACAGACCAGCTCAAAACGCGGTGTCAAGAGGCCTCACGGAAGAAGAGGCTCCTCGAGGAGGAAATCAAGGGCCTCCATAGCGATCTCTTATTCCTGAAGGACCAGATCCTCATGCATTCGCGGTGTGACGACGAGGCGATCCACGTCTACCTCGGACGGATGGTCAGACAGGCGACGAGGCATGAATCTTCGTCCACCGCTTCGGGCGAGGTAGGCGAGCGCGTGCCACCCCCGTCGTCACCCGAGCAAGAGACAGGACGTCAGGACCGCACCCAGCAGGTTGTCATGGGGTTGTCGAGTTCCCAGCAGCACCCCGCCATGGGAATGGATGGGCCTGCTTCGCTACCGTGTAACGCTGAGCAGCCGCTCATCGACCCGATGATGTACCAACATGCCGGAAATATCTTCGACTACCAGATCAGGATCTCCTGATCTCTCCCACCCCGCAGCTTGTCGTTTTCCGTCTCTGTCTCTATACAGCGCTTTTGGCTCTCCGGCTTGTTCGCTCTTGCTTCCCTTTCCTTGTGTGTCTATCTGTATAACCCTTTCTTTCCTGGCCTCGGCGTACATGTATAGTAGATGGGTCTTTCCCTTAAAAGCGTTTACGTCCTTTTTCGTGCTCGTTATGAGACACTCAAATATTAGGAATACCCACGTTATCAACATATATGGAGCAAAATAAGCATAATTTTGGAAGTCTCGTAAGCATGAGGCTTCCTCTCTCGCCATGCATTGGCATCCCCAATAGTTTTCGACGCAGATAGGCCTTTGGTGCGTAGCTTGGGCCTAAGTCCAGACCGGCAGAAGCTTACCCTCGAAAACACCCTCGTACACTCCAGACAGTAGGATCCCATTCCCCCCCCCACCAAAAAAAAAAAACCACTATAATACTGTACACCCCACTCTCCTGTCCCACAGAAGGGGGCAACA
Organism: Aspergillus lucknowensis; assembly: GCF_044049455.1. Classification (NCBI taxonomy): domain Eukaryota; kingdom Fungi; phylum Ascomycota; class Eurotiomycetes; order Eurotiales; family Aspergillaceae; genus Aspergillus; species Aspergillus lucknowensis. Next base: position 929,420 of record NW_027263547.1, on the reverse strand, counting down.
AAGAAATTACGTCTGCGGCCTCTTCGTCGAAACCGTCCCCTTAACCTTCGCCGACTCCGTCTCCCCCTCCCCCTTCACACTCTTCCCGGGCTCATTGACGTACGGATTCGACGTATCGGCATTCGACAGCCCCTCCTGCTTTGACGACATCGTGTTCGTCCCCGCGGGGTCCTTGCGCGAGGCGGGCTGGTCATGCGTCGAGGGCGCCTTCGAGGGGCGGGCGCTGTTGCCCTGGAGGAGGTAGTAGGCGGCTGGGATGCCGAGGGCGGCAGTTATTACGATCCTGGACACGCGTTAGTTTTTTTTATGCTTGGTAGAGGATAGACAGGCGAGAGGAAAGGGTACCATGTTGAGTTGTTGCTTCGCTGTGGTGGTTCGGGTGGTGGTGAGGCATAGGTGCGGCGGGATTGGGAGCGGATGGTTTGGGGTTTGGCGAGGCGGAGGAGGCGGGCGCGGGGAGTGAAAGACATTATGATTCTGATGGATTTTGTGATATTGATCCTGCTTTGCTGTATCTGTTGATTGCGAGGATTAGGAGGCGTGTTGTGTATGGAGTGCTGGAACCTTAGGGTGCTGAGGTGGTGACGCAATGTCTATGCAACAAGGCCATGATGTATTTTCTCCACACAAGCTATCAGATCGATGGAGCCATTGGTTTTTGGAGGTGGGGCGAAGTATGGAGTACTCCGGAGTATGTTTTTCGGCAGCTGGCATGTTATTCTCATCCTGGGGTTAGAGAGTGATTTCTTGCCCTTGCGCAAGAATACGGTCTATATCTCTTTCAGGCGAACAGTGTCAACCAGAGAGCAGACTCATCAACTAACAGATGAGAACGTAAGCCTCACCATATCGTCTTGGCATCAGGGGTTGCACCCACGTATAGCAAGGATCACCCACATATTCTTCGCCCCGAAAGTTCTCACACTCTGGTCAATACTGTGACAATGAATCCATACGCGACTGAACCAGAACACATTCCGGCCACTGACTTGTATGCGGACTTTCCGCTCTACGGACGGTATCGGCCTAAGCCAGGCCAGTTTTCCGTCCAGCCTGAACACATCGGGTGCCAATCTGCCGAGGCAATGCGATACTGGGAGTCAGTACTTAGCCTATGTGATGAGTCTACTTGGATCTATCCTGCAGACGAAGGTGGGCGCGATGTGTTCGCACTTGGAAATGTCATTGTCAAATCTAGTCACCTTCACAACACACCAGAGATCGATTATTCGTTCGCCGATGCCAATGATGTTGAAGCTCTTTCTATTGCCAAGGACGTACTCGGAGGGATTAGAGTACCGGAGATATACTTTGCTGGGAAGGTACTGGTTCACCAGTGCCGTTTTATTATACCCCTAATACTTACACTACCTCAGATACGTGGTCGCCAAGTACTTATCCAAGAGAGGCTTCCAGGTGTTGCTTTGAGTGTTGCATGGCCATACCTTTCACAGAGCCAGAAGCAGTCTTTCAAAGAGCAAGCCCAAGCGATACTACGACAGCTGCATACCATCAAGCCTCATGACGGACGTCGGGCTCGATTCCATGTCGTCCAAGATCCTAATATTTTCAGTAATGGCCGGATCAATCCCTTGGAAGGAGATATTAACCTTTTTCGGCACTAATAATGACGCGGACTTGGGCTTTATGCACAATGAGTTTACCCAATCCAATTGTATTGTGGGCAACGACAAGATCGTGGGACTTATCGATTGGGAAATGGCTGGATACTTTGGTTGGAAGACAGCTGGCGAAATTCATCGAAGGATTCGGACTCCTCCAAGGGAACATTTCGTGAATGCCTCCCTGAGTGACGAGAATCTCCAGGATATTATGTTCTGGAACGACCTTTATGACTGAGATTTTTGAACTTGGTCAATAGATGTCATTCATGAACTGTTTCGGTATATTCTCACAATTTCAAGCGAGAGGACAATGGGAATCCCATATCACATGGCTCGCGGTCACAAGGGTATTTTTGGACCAGTTTCCGGGCCGCAACCAGGGCTCCATTCAAGTGTTCTGGAGTTTGACCCTAAAGAACAAAGCACATTAACATGGCCCCAATGGCCAGCCACTCCTCACCACTGGAGCAAAAATAGAAAACTCAAGTCAATGATCTTTGTTGCAGGTGGTCAACCAAACCTCTTGGCACTGATGCTCATGGAGTAGCTGCCTTGTGTCAATCATAAATCAAACATATCATCGCTCGCCAGCATATTCGTTGCCATGGCCCTCACTCGAGCACAGCTGGCCGCCCAGAGCGGCCACCCTAGCCCTCGCCGCGCCTTGTCAGCGCCAAAAGATGGAGGTACTGGTCTCATGCAGCGCTGAGCGATGTCTTCACTGACAATAAACAGGAGCACTTCAGCTCCAAGAAAGAAGACCGCATCTCCCAAAAACAAGACCTAGCAACCGGGGTACGAAACGACCTGTCGACACGCTCGCTCACGATCCAGATCTCCCTCAGAAGCGGCCTCGTCTATCTCATAGACTCTCTCTTGCGGATAATGCTTCCGATAGACCCGCGACGAATAATGGCGGCATCTACAAGCGCATGAACGCGATTGATTTTTGGGTGAGAGAAAAGAAGTGGCCGCAAGGATACTTTGAACCTGGTCTGGAGCATCTACGGGCCCGAAAAAAGTCCCTATTGTCTCTTTCCCGCAAGCGCTCGGGTCCCTGCGCATCTACGATACCTAGTGATCAGAAGCCGAGGGAGGAGAAGAGCGCTCCATACCAAGACCCGCGCTACGAGACCTTGCTTGCCACCAAGGGCAGTTTCATGAATGAATCGGATTTGGGTCTCGCGAAGGAGAGCAAGGATACTTATTTGGCCTTGCTCAGTTCAACCCAGAGAATCCCAAGTGACACACTATTCCAGGATAACCGATTCAAACAGACCTGCCAAAGGGTCGAGGATAAGAATAAGGTCAGAGTTATACGGGATATAACACCATTGATCGTTTCTTCAGCAGAAGTTCTGTGCACCTATGGAGCTAAGCATCTCAATATTCTGATAGAGAGTGTCAACGAAGGCTGGAACAACGCGATCCCGTTGACTGGGACTCGCCCCCGGCCTGACTACTCTCTAGGATTCAAACGCGAGGCATTCACTGACCAGCAGCTCGCGACGCTGTCACCATTCCTTGGCAACTTTATTGCTGGAGACCAATCCTTCTTCATGGCCACATACTACATGCTCCATGATCATCCGCTAGCAACGACGTCCCGTATCGTGACTAGGAAGTGAACAATCGCAGGGCCTGGGCTCATGAGACACTCCGTTCATTTGCCAATGTCGCCACTATATCTCTATGACGAGGTATTTCCGAAGGCATGATACTATGGAGCAGATGGCAACATAGGACAACCTATTAACATAGGACAACCTATTAACATAGGACAACCTATTACGGACCAGGTCCACTCAATATAGCTACGATCCAAACCCGGCCACGTCAACCTCCCATGTAATCTTGCTACCAGCAGTACGCGATCTGCGAATCACCGTCCAGCGACCTCGATGCCGGACGTGGAGCTCAATGAAGCCATGACGACAGCCCTAGAGTAGTCATCATCAGGTCTAGGAAAAATATAAATAAGACTTAATCTGTCGTATTTCTCACATTGTTTTACACAACCTACTCAGCATTACTACTCGAACCTCAAGCAACAAACTGCTAATCCCTCCATAAAACAACCATAATCGTCGACCATGGAGAACCTACAAGGCCAGGGCGTTTCCCACGCCGTCGGCGGCTCCAAAGTCCCCAAGGCCGCGCAGGAGAAAGTCCCTCAGGGTCTCGAGGAGTCGTTGCCCAACAAGGTATGTGTCTGGACCACCCGTGGACCTCTTTAACGAATACCAATGCTGATCACTTTCAAGGTCCATGACACCGGCCCCGGAACTGGCCGCCAGACCCATGCCCTCAATGAGGGTGAAGATTCTATGCTACCAAAGGGCTTGCAGAAGGCTGCGCCGGAGAAGCTCGAGCGCGCATTGCCAAATAAGATCCATAATACTGGAGACGAGTAAAGTCGACAGTGCAGATATTGAGAGACGACCCGCTGTTATGTGCGTTTGTAAATTGCAAAATACTATAGTGTAACTTGGATTTCGTTCTGTTGATTCGAATTATCTAGTCAGACTACTAGAATTGATAGGAGTTGTATCTAAATATTTCCTAAATTTGCTACCTACATCTTTCTACTTTGTATAAATGTCCAATTTCTCACACCCTAGTCATTGAGTAGCACATCCAGCTAAACCATCTCCCAATCTAATGGGCTATTTTTACGGTCTAGTCCTCGTGTACGACAACTCAGTTGGTATATCACCCAGCTTATCCTCAGCCTTCCCCCGACTTCTCGTTTTTGAGGGTTACGCGCGCGGCAGTAAACATCAACCGTTCATAGGGCAGCACACGATGCAACTCCTGAAGTGGCTCCCGCAAATTTCCAGATCGAGGTATTCTCCCACCTAGAAATCTGGTTTTGATGCACAGGGTTTGACGATGATATCGTAAGTGGCATTCAGTGACGTCACGCAGCATCATAGGCACTCGGCACGATCGCATCCAAACAATGACAATATGATTTACACAGTCTATCACTTTTAGTTATTTCCAGTTAGGCGTGCCTTGTTACTAGGCAGCTGGGCGGCGAGGGTCAGGGAAATGATGCTGGTGATTGAGCTATGCATGGTGCGCTGGCCTGCTCTTTGGATGCCTCAGCCTAGCCCTACTGACATCAGTCGCCTCCGGAGAAAGCTCCATTGTCTGTTGGATTGTATGGCGTAATGCTCTGATAACATCCTTGGTATTGATATCATTTTAATTGAGCACGATGAGAACTTTCAACGAGTACTACCTACATACAACCCACACTCATCCTCATCCTCAGAATGTCAGACAAAAAGCGCCGTCTCATCATCGTCTCGAACCGCCTCCCCCTCTCCCTCAAAAAGGTCGACGGAGGCTCCTTCGAGTCCTCCCTCTCCAGCGGCGGCCTGGTCACCGCACTCTCCGGAATCAGCTCCTCAACCAACGTCCGCTGGTTCGGCTGGCCGGGGACAAACATCGAGGATGAAGAGGAGCGCAAGGCCGCGCAGCAGTCCCTCGCTGAGAAGGACGCCGTCGGGATCTTCCTCGACGAGAAGCTGGCGCATCAGCATTATAATGAGTTTTCCAGTGCACCTCCCCAAGTTTCGTAACTTAGACCCTCGCTCTTTTTTTCTAGAGCTAACAACATTCACCGATAGATGGAATCGCCTGGCCAATCCTGCACTACCAATCGGGTGTCGGATTCAACGAAGACGCGTGGAAGGCGTACCAGCGTGTAAACGAAATCTTCGCGGACACCGTGGCTGCCTCAATCGAAGATGGTGATCTTGTCTGGGTGCACGATTACCACCTGCTCCTTTTCCCCGCGTATTTGCGTGAGCGCCTTAAGAATGCCGGGAGGGAGAAGTGTCCCATCGGATTCACGCTGCATACCCCATTCCCCGCGGAGGATTTCTGGCGGGCGCTTCCTGTGCAGAAGGACCTGTTGGCTGGGGTTCTGGCGTGTGATCTTGTCGGGTTCCATACGGATGAGTATAAGCGGAATTTCGTGGAGTGTTGTGCGCGCGGGCTGGAGGCTGCGATTGACGGGGATGACATTGTATACAAGGGGCGTCGGGCACACACGGGGACGTTTATTGTGGGCATTAACCCGCAGAAGTTTACAGACGGGCTTCTGGGCCGCGAGGTGCAGGCGCGAGTGGAGGAACTGGAGGACATGTATCGGCGGAAGACGGTGATTCTGGGCGTGGACCGGCTCGACTACACGAAGGGTCTTGTGCAGAAGCTGCAGGGGTACGAGCACTTCCTGGCCCAGCACCCGGATCTGAGGGGGCAGGTGACGCTCATCCAGGTTGCGATCCCGAGCCGCGAGGGTGTGAAGGAGTACCAGGACCTCGAGCGGGAGATTAGCGGGCTTGTTGGGAAGATCAACGGGGAGTATTCGACGCCCGAGGGCAGTCCGATCGTGTACATGCACCACTCGGTGCGGTTTACGGACTTGACGGCGCTCTATCGCATCGCGGATATCTGTCTTATCACGTCGCCGCGTGACGGGATGAACCTGGTCGCGGCGGAGAATGTTGCTTGCCAGAAGGGACGATATGGCGTGCTGGTTCTCTCAGAGCTTGCTGGGGCGGCGGCATTCATGGGCAAGGGGAGTATCACGTTCAACCCGGCGAGTGCGCAGCAGCTGTCGGATGCGATCTATGAGGCTGCGAGTATGGGGGCTGAGGAGAAGAAGGAGAGGTATGAGCAGTTGGAGGACTTTGTCACTACGAACACAAGGTATGTCCCTATCCGGATGCTCGGATGGACTACATGCTGATGATGAATAGCGCGAAATGGGGGGAGACATTTACAAAGACTCTATCGAACTTTGCTTAGATTAGGTGGAGGTTCGGTGGTCATGTCTTTATTTGCGCTCTTCTGTATATGCAGCGGCATTTACTGTGGTTTTTCTAGCAATAGGTTCATTCGTGCAGTTTTTCACCATCTCAGGATAACCAGTAACGAGGCTAGACCCGTCAAAGTCCGATGACCGTCTCGTACGTCCGCAAGAGGTCGAGGGATGCTCTCCTGGTGGCTGCGAGAAATCGGTCGTTAGGGCTTTGACGGTGGTCCCGAAGATCATGTCTATGAATTTCGCGGGTCGTTTTTGGCCCGTTCTCCATTGACTCTATGCCTACATCCAAATTATCCGTCTAGCAAGGCCCCTGGGGTGGAAAAGGGGGGTACGAATGATGCGGGCTGGCCAGTGAGAGCCCAGGTAGCTCAGCGTCATCATGACAGCCAGGGTTGGAAAGCCAATAGCGAGGTCGCCATTACTTGTCTCATAAACATGCGTCAGGTCGCTACATGTAGAACCTGATCTGCATCCCTGGGCTTGGAGGTTGTCTGACCTTTCATCACCCTAACATCACCGAGCTGAGCCATGATGTCACGACCTCGCATACACTTGCTATATCTTCACAAAATAGCCTTAACTTTGACCTTCTTTCAACCTTATTCGGGCTACTGCTTCACACAGTAATCGCAAAATGACCACCCACGTCGCCGCTGGCCTGCAAAAGGCCCAGCACGCAGTGCAGGGCAGTGCCACCAAGAACAAGAAGCTCGTCGACATCGAAGCAGAGACCGTCAATGCGCACACAAAACACCACCAGTCGACCGACCATGGTGTAGGGATCACCGATCCCGACCACTGGCTTCGGGCTGCGAGTGAACAGCGGCCGGGACCGATGTTGCTGGAGGACCAGATTGCCCGCGAGAAGATCCATCGCTTCGACCACGAGCGCATCCCAGAACGAGTCGTGCATGCGCGCGGAACGGCAGCTTTTGGGAACTTCAAGCTTCATGAGAGTATCGAGGAGCTTTCCTCCGCAGGGATCTTGACCGATACCTCGCGAAATACTCCGGTCTTCCTGCGCTTCTCGACTGTCCAAGGAAGCCGAGGGAGCGCTGATACCGTGCGCGATGTGCGTGGATTCGCAGTCAAATTCTATACCGACGAAGGCAACTGGGATATCGTCGGCAATAACATTCCCGTCTTCTTCATTCAGGATGCCATCAAGTTCCCTGATTTCGGTAAGACTCCTTCCAACCCCAGCTCAACACCGCTAACCCGAGCAGTTCACGCCGTCAAGCCAGAGCCACACAACGAAGTGCCCCAAGGGCAGACAGCGCACAACAACTTCTGGGACTTTGTCTACCTCCATCCAGAGGCCACACACATGTTCATGTGGGCCATGTCTGACCGAGCCATCCCGCGATCCTTCCGCATGATGCAGGGCTTCGGCGTCAACACGTACTCCCTCGTCAACAAGCAGGGCAAGCGCCACTTCGTCAAGTTCCACTTCATCCCCCATCTGGGCGTGCACTCGCTCGTCTGGGACGAGGCCCTCAAGCTGGCCGGGCAGGACCCGGACTTCCACCGCAAGGACCTCATGGAGGCCATCGACAAAAAGGCCTTCCCGAAGTGGGACTTCGCCATCCAGGTCATCCCCGAGGAGGACGAGGACAAGTTCGAGTTCGACATCCTCGACGCAACCAAGATCTGGCCGGAGGAGCTCGTGCCCCTGCGCGTCATCGGCGAGCTCGAGCTCAACCGCAACGTCGACGAGTTCTTCCCGCAGACCGAGCAGGTCGCCTTCTGCACCAGCCACATCGTCCCCGGCATCGACTTCTCCGACGACCCGCTCCTCCAGGGCCGCAACTTCTCCTACTTCGACACCCAGATCAGCCGCCTCGGAATCAACTGGGAGGAACTCCCCATCAACCGGCCCGTCTGCCCCTTCCTCAACCACAACCGCGACGGCGCAATGCGCCACCGCATCACCCGCGGCTCCGTCAACTACTGGCCCAACCGCTTCGAGGCCCTCCCCCCCGCAGACAAGAAGACCGGCTTCGTCTCCTATCCGCAGAAGATCCTCGGCCAGAAACGCCGCGACCTCTCCCCAAAGTTCAAGGAACACCACAACCAAGCCCAGCTCTTCTACAACTCCATGTCGGCCATCGAAAAGGCCCACATCAAAAAGGCCCTCTGCTTCGAGCTCGACCACTGCGACGACCCAACCGTTTACGAGCGCCTCGCGGGCACCCGCCTCGCAGAGCTCGATCTACCTCTCGCCCAAGCCGTCGCCGACATCGTCGGCGCCCCGATCCCACAAAAGGCCCTGCGCCCCAACCACGGCAAGACCTCCGTCCGCCTCTCACAGCTCGACTTCCCCCCAAAGACCCCGGGCATCGTCAGCCGGCGCATCGCAATCCTCATCGGCGACGGCTACGACAAGGTCGCGTTCCAGGGGATGAGGGCGGCGATTCTCGCCGCGCAGGCGCTTCCCTTCGTCATCGGCACAAAACGCTCGGCCATTTACGCCGCCGGGGAGTCGAAGGAGTCGTCGAAGGGCGTGGTCCCGGACCACCAGTATGACGGGCAGCGGTCGACGATGTTCGACGCCACCTTCATCCCTGGTGGACCGCATGTCCAGACTCTCAAGGCGAACGGGCAGATCCGGTACTGGATTTCTGAGGCCTTTGGGCATCTGAAGGCGCTTGGGGCGACGGGGGAGGCGGCGCAGCTGGTTAAGGAGGTTCTTGGGGGTGTGTTGGATGTGAATGTTGCCACGGCGGAGTCGAAGGAGGTTGTTGAGTGGTATGGGGTTGTTACCGCGAGGGGGCCGGAGAAGCCGGAGAGCTTCAGCGAGGGGTTTAAGATCTTGAAGGACGCGAGCGATTTCGTGGGCAGGTTCTTCTATCAGATCTCGCAGCATCGGAACTGGCAGCGCGAGCTGGATGGGGTTTCCGCGACTGTTGCGTGGTAGGTTGGCTGTATTGTAAAAAGATTCACGATCAATTTGAAATTTCTTATTGAAAAGACTGAGTATATACTCGACATCTCCATTGCTCATCTCAGTTGTAGCCTGATGCTGAACTGCCCAGGTGGTCCAGCTATATATATATCTTCAGCTTGACACGAGCTAGAAATAGAGATGACGGCAGCGCAGACAGGATGAAAAGAGAAGCATTCAATTGATTGAGAAATTCAATTCTTCCAATGCATTCTTCCTGACAATGTTTTTACTTACCAGATAATACGAAGTGAAGAGCTCCCTGCTCATCCTTCTCAAGCGGGGGTGCAGATAAGCAAGGGAGAGAAGACCCCCACGCTGCAACACACATCCAGATCCCATCTCCCAACTCTTCCCCCTGCCCTCGATTCAACCTTTCCTATCCGAATATCCAGGGACTGCCCGTTGATCACAATGGACCCCAACATCGACCACATCCTCAGCCTCCAAGCCGTCCGCGAGAAAGCCCACCTCGTCCTCTCCCTCGCCGAACAAGGCCGCCTCAACCACTTCGACTACCACCCCGATCGTCTCGACGCGACAGTCGACTACGTGATTAGTATTATCCAGGTACCATCTCCCACTAGCCTAGATATTTAAATGCCCTCTTCCTCCTCCGGTCAACACACACCGCTAACAGACGAAGCGTGACTTCGGCCCAGACCGATACCACGAGATCCCCCCGCACGGCCGTTGGCAGCACTTCGAGGTCGGGAACGTCCCGCGGATCACGAAGCTCATCTTGAAATGGGAGGGAGCTGGATACGATAATCGAGAGAAGGTCCGGAGTCTGGTGGATCTTTTCTTCGTCTCGGTTTTGCTGGATGCGGGCGCGGGCGATCGGTGGAGGTTCCGCGAGCCTGGGCCAGAGGGGGATGTGTATTCGAGGAGTGAGGGGATTGCGGTTGCGTCACTCTATATGTTTCTACAGGGGGCGTTTGCGGGGGAGGGGGTCGGGAGGAAGGATGTTGTGTACGGTATGTATGGATTCACTGGGCGTTGGAAGAAGGTGCTAATTGATTGTCAAGGCCAGGCGCTCCGGAATATGACTGTCGAAACGCTCTATCGCGGCTTCCAGATCGACGACGAAAGGAATCCGCTTGTTGGGGCTGGTGCGAGGGTGGAGATCTTACGCAAGCTTGGACAATCGCTGTTGGATCACAAGGATGTTTTCGGCCCGGACGGGAGGCCTGGGTTACTTGTGGGTATGTTGCTATCCACAACTGGAAATGCAATTTCTAACCAACTGGGAGATTATCTGAGACGCAATGGCGGCAGCGAGCTCGATTACGCTCTCCTGTGGAGCACCTTGCAAACACAGCTCATCCCCATCTGGCCACCTGACCGGACGCAGATTGCAGGATGCCCTGTTGGAGATGCCTGGCCCTTGAGCGTCCTGGCAAAGCACGAATCTGCATCGCGTGAGTCCGCAGAAACGGCAACCATCCAACCGTTCCACAAACTTACGCAGTGGCTGGCATATTCACTAAAGGTGCCGTTCGAACGGCTCCTCTCGACCACCTGGGCAAACGCAGAGCTGGGTACCGGACTTCCAGAGTACAGAAATGGAGGCTTATTCGTCGACATGGGTGTTCTCACGCTCAAGGAGGGGGCCTTGGAGAGAGGGCTGCGGATCTCCGGTGGGACTCTGCCGTGCTTTGGCGCGGGAGATGACGAGATTGTGGAGTGGCGGGCCATGACGGTTGCGCTGCTGGATGAGCTGCATCAACGGATTTTATCCAGTGGGCGCTTTGGGGGGGTGAAGCTGTCTCTGCCGCAGGTGCTGGAGGCTGGGTCGTGGAAAGCTGGCAGGGAAATTGCGGCGGAGCGAAGACCCGAGACGAAGTCAAGTCCAATATTGAATTCGGGCGACGGGACATTATTCTAAAGGTTCGCAGATTCTTGTTCCAAGAAGAAAAGAGATGCGCCTCGGGTGTTTGACGCAGCTGTAGAATCTTGAGATCGACAGGATCGGACGATTGCACGGAAGGCATGACGCACAGTTGGATCCCCTCAACCGGCACGATGCTGCAATGAGGGAATCGTGTCGATTGCTCCAGTCTCAATGAGTGGATGGAGGGCAGACACAGCTTGGAGGGCCAGGTTGGGAAGACGTGCATTAGTGGTCAGTCGAATGCTGCGGGCAGTGCCAAAAATGGACTGACGCTGGAGCTGCCCTGTGGAGTTCCATGTGGGAGTTTGAGGAATCAGTCCACAGGGTGACCTATCAGACAGAGCACGAGAGTTGCAAGCATGGGCGCAGACTTGGCTGGATCCACTGGTGGGGATGACTGGCACTGGACTCGAAAGCGAACGACCACCCCTCATCATCCCACAGCGTGTCTGGATGAGCGGTGTGTGGCTGCGGGCGGCGATCCTGGTCTGGCCCCAGGTCTCTGGTTCTCACTTCCGAGCCAAAAGGGATGAAAACCATCAAGCCACGGGCACTTCAGGCAAAGATAGCTGCAAAGGCAGCTTCGATTGGCTGCGATTGGCTGGAAGGGGGCCCCAAAGACCGGAAAAACGAGCACAACTCAGGCTATGCGAACGGGTTTGCAGACCCCGCGCAGGGATCTGATTGTCATCCCCAGAACCCCTGGTGGAACACATTTCCGAAGATGCCGTGACTCCCCTCTTGCTGAGAGAGCCTTTTTGCCGTGACCACCTCCTGAACACTCTTCCTGAACTCTCTTCCTCGCACCCTCTGTGCCTGAGTAAAGTTACCCGTCCCAGGTGCCTCGCTTTTTTCGACCTTGCTGATGTCCGGTTCCCGTCCTCTCGCTCCGACTGCGGGCCGCCCAGAGACTCCCAATGCTGCGACCGACGAGGCGAACCCTGCGCGGAAACACAAAACAACCGCCTGCCGAGCATGCAAGCAGAAGAAGCTCAAGGTTTGCCTTCCAATCCCTCAAGAAATAATGTCCATGGATCCCGGGATGGTGTTGCTGACCGCGGGGTCGTGTTTAGTGTCGGGGCGACCCACCATGTCAGCATTGTGTCGCCAACGGGATCGACTGCCATGTCGACGAAATGGCCGACATGCGTCGGAAAACTGCCATGAAACGCAAGGTCGAGCACCTGGAACAATCCTCCGATACCTTCGACCGTTTACTCGATGCCCTGCGGGAGAGTGAGAGCAAAGGAGTGACCCAGCTGGTGAGCTTGATCCAGAGCAACGCGACCGTCATCGAGCTGCAAAAATTCCTCAAGGAGAATTTTTCCCGGACGGAGCTCGAGAAATCGCCAGAGCTACAGGAGTTCCAGCAACATATTCAGCGCTCGGCAGACGAGATGGAGGAGGACGAAGCGCAATCCCGGGCTCCACGTCGGATGCTCCCTATTCATCGACTCGCCGATACACCAGTCTATCGAGTGCCCGCGAAGCCGTGGACTACGGTCACCGACGACGACGATCTAGTTTCCCATCTGATCTCACTGTACTTTACATGGACCTACCCGTTTTTTTGCTGGTTGGACAAGGATGTTTTTCTCAGTGAGATGCGGCGGGGTGACCTGCAGAGTCCGTACTGTTCGCCGTTCCTGGTGAACGTGATCCTGTCTGAGGCCAGTGTATGTTCAGTATACCGACTCGCGTAAACGTCTATCCACCACTCGTTGAGAGGTTTCTAACACTCCCAGTACAATTCTGACTATACCGAGGTGTTCGCGGTCCCGGACGACCCGATGTCGCGAGGCGACCGATTCTACGAGGAGGCCCGTCGGCTACTCGACGAGGAGGAGCTCGAATCCTCCGTGAGCCTTCCGACCATTCAGGGGCTGATGGTTTTGTGGGTGAGGTCAGTATCCTCCTCATCCTGGTCCTCTTTGGGACGTCCACTGACGAGTGTAGGTTGGTTTTGATGGGCAAAGATCGCATGGGCTGGATGTACCTCGACCTCGCCTGTCGGGCCGCAGAGGAGTACGCCGGATCGCACTCTCCACGGCCGGTCGACGACGAATCTACTCGAGTCGCAGAGAACAGCGTGAATTGGACCTTGTGGGGTAACTTCAGCATGGCAGCGTAAACAAGATCCTGGCAACGATTCTCTGGTCGTCCCGCTAATTCCCTTAGGACTGCTGCCACATCACTCATGAAGCATATGAACACGCAGCCTCCGCAACGGGCCCGGGTTCCCATCAACCACGAGGACCCGAAGGATATGTGGTCGCCGTACCCCCGTGCGATGGACCCTGTCCGGGGCCACCATGTCTGTGTCTTCGATCGTTGGTGCGATCTCTCCTGCATTGCGATCGGGATGAGCAGGGCGTTTCACTCGGTTGAGGACCGACTGCCCGTTTCAGAGACCGCTTCAATAGTGGACGACTCGTACAGACAGTTGCAGGGCTGGTATGCGAACCTTCCGGAGTGCCTTCAAGTAGAGAACGCCAACGTTGCTCATATCCTTGGGATTCAGTACGTTTCTTCCTGTGACTTGGCTCTCTTTCTGTCTATTAACTTTCCAGTCTCTTCTACCACACCACGATAATCCAGCTGTTTTGGTTCTATCAATCATACAACACTTCCATCCACGACCACGAAACAGCCGCGGCCGCGCGGGAGATAACCTACGCCAACGCACGACGGATCGTCCAACTGCTTCGCATTCACCGTATGCGCTGGGGAATTGACCGCATGGCCCCTTGCACAATCCAATGGGTTACAACGGCCCTCTTTTCTCTCCTCGAAGCGCTCGATTCGGCGGAGAACCGCACCGCCTTCACGGAGCTCTGCACTCTCGCCCGGGCGTTCTCACGACGGTACCCGCTCGCCAAGGGGATCATGCGAATGCTTCAACTCACCGCAAATCAGCTGAATGTCGCCCTCCCAGAGGAGACCAACGCGCTTTTCAGCTCCTTTGCCGCCGAAAGCTGGACTGAAAAGGATCGGGAAGCGTTCAGCAGCTTTTACCCGCACTATGCGTCGGTCATCCAGAACGGTCCGATCCGGCAGGATGATCTCGCGTTGGACCGGTTTCTTCAGAAATGGGACCGTTTGACGATTTCAGGTGATGCGCCCAGGGAGCCGCCTGATGATGGGACGAGCGCGGAGTGAAGGTCGGGTATATCAGTGTCTTGACCGTCTCCTTTCACCAACCGTCTCTACGGTGGTCACTGAGAGAGCACCTCCGGCCATGCCGTGAGCATGACCGCTTTACCTGGGGTCGAGAATCTACGACTGCTGTCTTCCGTCGTTGGCAGTGTCAAGCGGAGTGGATACACTTGCTGGTCAACGTCTTGGCCACTTCCCTACATCCTGAGCGTGCGGCA